>NC_045968.1:15550199-15707699 GCF_010909765.2 Amblyraja radiata | reverse complement strand
TCGGCAAGGCCAGCAGCATCATCAAGGACTAGTCTCAACCCCAGTCACTCCCTCTTCTCCCCTCTCCCATCAGGCAAGAGGTACAGAAGTGTGAAAACGAACGCACACCTCCAGATTCTGGGGCAGTTTCTTCCCAGCTGTTATCAGGCAACTGAACCATCCTACAAACCTGTACGTCTTTGGAGTGTGGGAGGAAACTGAAGATCTTGGGGAGAACCCACGCTGTCAGGGAGAGAAGGTACAAACTTACTACAGACAGCAACCGAGGTCGGGATTGAACCCGGGTCTCTGCTGCTGAAAGCGCTGTAAGGCAGCAACTCTACCGCTACGCCACCGTGCCGTCCTAAAGAACCACCCTGCAATCTGTGGAGATCACTTTCGATCAGAGATGAAGACTTAAACTCGTTATTAGGATGAAGTCTGTCAATAAAACATGCATTCTGAAGTTAATTCATGCCATTAAATATACAGTAACCTGTAAGTGGGAAAGAATTATCGAAGGAAGCACTGAACTGCAGAGATAATTGCTTTTCAGAATTTTACTGAGATTAAGAGTTGGCTGGATCCTTATTGCAAAGCTATATTTTACAATGCGATTAAGATTCCAAAGTAAATGGTTGGAGGACATCTTAGAGTAAAAACCAAGAACTTGGTAGTAGTGTAAATCATCACCAATTGTAAACAGTGTAGGTGTTGGTGGTTACGGAGAGAAGGCAGGAGAATGGGGTTGAGAGGGAAAGATAGATCAGCCATGATTGAATGGCCGAGTAGACGATGGGCCGAATGGCCTCATTCTGCTCCTAGAACTTATGAATTGCATTGCTACCGAAGATAGACACAAAATGCTGGAGTAACTCAGCGGGTCAGGCAGCATCTGTGGAGAACATGGATAGGTGACGTTTCACAGAGTGCTGGAGTAACTCATTGGGTCAGGCAGCATCAGTGGAGAACATGGATAGGTGACGTTTCAGTTTGGAACTCTTCTTCAGACATAAGTAACGAGGATTTACTCTTTAGTAATCTTTAGGCATTACACTTTAGAGATCCGTGCCGAGTCCGTGCCGACCAGCGATCAGCCTGTGACCATGTGAGAAGAGATAGATATTATCAGCAATGGAAGAGTAAAATTATTACTTGCTGCAGCTTTATAGACCCATTAACAAAATAGCATGCACATAAATACACAATAATCAATAATGCAAAAAAATTAATAATCACCAATAATGGGTAACCAGTGCAAATATTGCAAAATCAAAGTTCCTAGTGTAATCAAGACAAAGTCCACAGTGGATCATAGTTGCTGATGCCAGGTTCTAGTTTGTTCTGTGCAGTGTTCATGAGCCTGATTGTTGCTATGCTGAAGATCGTCAGGATGCTAGATTACTCTTTATTAATCTACAGACTTTACACTTTGGAGATACCTTCGATTTTTCCAGCATCTGCAGTTCCTTCTTAAACACCTCTTCCACCCGACACACTAGGGACAATTTCCGATTTTACAGAAGCCATTTAACCTACAAACCTGCACGTCTTTGGAGTGTGGGAGGAAACCAGAGCACCAGGGAAAACCCACGCAGGTCATAGGGGGAACGTGCAAACTCTGTACAGACAGCGCCCGTAGTCAGGATCGAACCCGGGACCCTGGCGCTGTGAGGCGGCAACTCTACCTCTGCGACACCCCAAAACTATAATAACTGTCCAATCCCATTCCAATTGTTACGACATAAGAATTTGTGCCTGTTTAGAAAGGTGAGAAATCAATGCAATTCCATATCCTTGCTGTACTTCCACAAGGCTCGGAAAATTAAAACACAATGTAATGTTTATGAGGGGCAAAGATAGGGTAGACAGTCAGAACCATTTGGCCAGGGTGGAAAAAATCAGAGACAAGCGGGTATTGGTTTAAGGTGAGAGGCGGGAATGTTTAAAGTAATAGCGCAGGGCATGTTTATTTACATGGTGGTCGTGCCTGGAACGGGCTGCCAGGGGTGGAGGGTGAAGGCAGATACTATAGTGGCATTTAAGGTCAAAAGTAGAATTAGGCCTTTCGGCCCATTAATACTCTGCCATTCAAACATGGCTGATATATCTCTATCTCCTAACCCCACTCTCCATGACCTCTGACATCTGTACTAATCAAAAATCGATCTATTCCTGCCTGACTTGGCCTCCACAGCCTTCTGCGGCAAAGAATTCCACAGATTCACCGCTCTCTGACTAAAGAAATTCCTCCTCATCTCCTTCCTGAAAGAACGTCCTTTAATTCTGAAACTGTGACCTCTGGTCCGAGACTCTCCCACTAGTGGAAACATCCTCTCCACATCCACTCTATCCAGGCCTTTCACTATTATGTATGTTTCAATGAGGTCCCCACCACCTTCCTTTTCTTCTTCTCCTTGCGTATGGTGTGCACAGCCTAAAGTTGTAGGACAACTTGTTCTATTTGATTGTGCACGCCGGGTTGCTTGCATTCGTCGAAACAGGGTGGACCACGTGAAGATTGCAATCTCATTCTTCTGAACTCCTGCAACTTGTGGATAGACGCAAGGATATGCAGGGAATGGAGGGATATAGATTACTAGACTAAGTGGGACCCACTGGGTCCCACGTTCACACGGGAGGGCTGGTCCCCCAATGCAATATGCCACCTCTCTACCAATTCCAATATTGCTGGCCAGAGGGTGGGCTTTCTGGAACGCTAGCATGGTGTTGTGGGCCGAAGGGACTGGTTTCCAGAGGGCTAGTATGGACATTGTGGGCCGAATGGATTCTTGGGCTGGAAGTTCAGTCATGGAGACCACTCACACACACGCACAGGCAGGCCAAATAACTCATTGCATTGTCATTAAGGGCTAACAAATAATTTATTGCAAGTACATTGCAGACTCACAATTCAGTTGATTCACAGCTTAGAATGAGAGTCGTGGCCTCTCCCTCGCGATCTTGCAGAGTGACTGAGTCACGTCCAGGCATCCGAGGTTTTATAGTCCTGCCTCCCCCCCCCCCTCCCCCCGAAAGGGCTGTTACCTTCATTGCGGTGATTGACAGGCGACAGGATCTCAAGGTTTTTTAAACACTCGTAACTTTTTTAATTTTAATCGATGGGAAAAATCCTCGGGGCTTGCTCAGTGGAGGTGGACTCTGAGAAAGATGGCCAAAAATCATAGCGATATATGGTAGCGTTTTTACTAAAATTAATATACAGCGCAGACAGGAAGTGGTCAAGATGAGACTTTTAGTTATATAGATGTACAGGCAGGTAGTAGTTGGGTTTGGCATCATGTTCGGCATGGACATTGTGGGCTGAAGGGCCTGTTCTTGTGCTGGACTGTCCTGTGTCTATGTTCCAATATCTAATAAAAGATTCAAGAAGGAACTGCAGATGCTGGAAAATCGAAGGTACACAAAAATGCTGGAGAAACTGAGCGGGTGCAGCAGCATCTATGGAGCGAAGGAAATAGGTAACGTTTCGGCCCGAAACGTTACCTATTTCCTTCGCTCCATAGATGCTGCTGCACCCGCTGAGTTTCTCCAGCATTTTTGTGCACCTTCTAATAAAAGATTGTTAGACAACAGTCGAGACCAAACTCAAACAGCTCCTAATGTCAAATGAAAGACCGCCGCTCCACAAAACAATGATGAGTGTGGATCGACAGGGGTTATAGCTGTTATAACCACAAGTATATTATTGTTTTCAAGCATGAAGGTACAAATTGTCCGCCTCTTCTCAATCACTTGTCCGAGCAGTAAGAGGTGTTTACCTCACAGGGCTGTTTGTTACCTTCATATTACTGGCCACAAACAGAGTGCAGCAGGCTGAGCGTGTAGGAAGGAACTACAGACAGATGCTGGTTTAAACAGAAGATAGACACAAAATGCTGGAGTCACTCAGCGGGACAGGCAGCATCTCCAGAGAGAAAGTAGACAAAAATGCTGGAGAAACTAAACGGGTGAGGCAGCATCTATGGAGAGAAGGAAATAGGTGACGTTTCAGGTCGAGACCCTTCTTCAGACTGATGTGGGGTTTGGGGGGGGGGGGGGGGGAGAAGAAAGGAAGAGGCGGAGACAGTGGGCTGTGGGAGAGCTGGGAAGGGGAGGGGAAGGAGGGAGAAATCAAGGACTATCTTAAATTGGAGAAGTCAATGTTCATATCGCTGGGTTGTAAACTATCTAAGCAAAATATGAGGTGCTGAATATGAGGTCGAGACAGAAGAAGGGTCTCGACCCGAAACGTCACCCATTCCTTCTCTCCATAGATGCTGCCTGTCCCGCTGAGTTACTCCAGCATTTTGTGTCTATCATCTTATCCCGTGGGCAGAGTGGAGTTCCTGTCCTCACAAATTTAAGGAGGCTTTATGTGAGTTATTACTATTAAGGCCAGCAGCATCATCATGGACCAGTCTCACCCCGGCCACTCCCTCTTCTCCCCTCTCCCATCGGGCAAGAGGTACAGAAGTGTGAAAACGCACACACCTCCAGATTCAGGGACAGTTTCTTCCCAGCTGTTATCAGGCAACTGAACCATCCTACCACAATTAGAGAGCAGCCCTGACCTACCATTTACCTCATTGGTGACCCTCGGACTATCCTTGATCGGACTTTACTGGACTTTATCTTGCACTAAACATTATTCCCTTTATCCTGTATCTGTACACTGTGGACAGAACGATTGTAATCATGTATTGTCTTTCCACCGACTGGATAGCACGCAACAAAAAGCTTTTCACTGTACCTCGATGCACGTGGCAATAAACTGAACTATCTAAACTAAACCAGAGTAGCAAAATCTGATCTCAACTCCTGCCTTTTGTATTTCTACGATACACATTGTGTAATTGAGCCACAACTAAACATCTTTTGTTCAGCAACTTCTACCTGAACGAGCACATTTAGATTAGATTTGGGTCTGAAGAAAGGTCTCGACCAGAAACGTCACCTATTCCTTCGCTCCATAGATGCTGCCTCACCCGATGAGTTTCTCCAGCATTTTTGTCTACCTTAGATTTTTCCAGCATCTGCAGTTCTTTCTTAAACATTTAGATGATTAACAGTTTCCAATAGTCGAAAGAAAATTCATTTTAGTTTCACCTCTGTGGCATATTTTTCCAATAACTTCATTTCATGATCTTTATAAATGGGGCGATTAATAGATTTTTGTGCAGAAAATTCAAGATCGCCTTAAATTTCAAATGAATAAGTTACTCCTATAATGCCGCATTTTGCTGAAATGATCATAATTGCATGTTCCTCAAATTACGTCTGCAGCAGAATTAGGATCAATAGACCAAAGTCTACATCAGTGAAAAACACACTGAAATAAAAGCAGTAGGTTCTTTAGTGTAGAGATACAGCGCGGAAACAGGCCATTCGGCCCATCGGATCCTCGCCGACCAGCGATCCCCGCACACTAACACTATCCTACAACCACCAGGGACAATTTTTACATTCATACCAAGCCAATTAACCTACTAACCTATACGTCTTTGGAGTGTGGAAGGAGACAGAAGATCTCATAGAAAACCCATGCAGGTCACGGGGAGAACGTACAAACTCCGTTCAGACAGTACCCGTAGTCGTTGTGGAACTCGGGTCTCCGGTGCTGCATTCGCTGTAAGGCAACAACTCTACCACTGCGCCACTGTGCCTGCGGTAGAAATACACAGCGTGACAGCCCAAATCTGAACATTAAACTCAGGTTATTTCCAGATCAATATCCTTTCAAGAGTCAAGAGTGTTTATTGCCAAAGAGTCGCACAGCACGGAGAAAGGCCCTTCAACCCAACTCGTCCATGCTGACCAAGATGCCCCATCTAAGCTTGTCCCAGTTAACCTTGTAAACCTAAGCTGCACTCCCTCAATAGCAAAAATGTCCTTCACTAATTTGAGGAAGGACATTCTTACTATTGAGGGAGTGCAGCGTAGGTTCACCTGGTTAATTCCCAGGATGGCGGGACTGTCATATGATGAGAGAATGGAGTGGCTGGGCTTGTATACTCTGGAATTTAGAAGAATGAGAGGTGATCTTATTGAAACATACAAGATTATTAAGGGTTTGGACACACTAGAGGCAGGAAACATGTTCCCGATGTTGGGGGAGTCCAGAACCAGGGGCCACACAGTTTTAGAATAAGGGATAAGCCATTTAGAACGGAGACGAGGAAACACTTTTTCTCACAGAGAGTTGTGAGTCTGTGGAATTCTCTGCCTCGGAGGGTGGTGGAGGCCGATTCTCCAGATACTTTCAAGAGAGAGCTAGATAGGGCTCTTAAAGATAGCGGTCAGGGGATATGGGGAGAACGCAGGAACGGGGTACTAATTGTGGATGATCAGCCATGATCACATTGAATGGCGGTGCTGGCTCGAAGGGCCGAATGGCCTACTCCTGCACCTATTGCCTATTGTCTTTAATGAAACGACAGTAAATACAGAGGGGAAAGACTCATTCAACACCTCGACCATTTCTTTTAGCTCCAGACACTAACAACTTTGATGACCAGTAAGTGGCCCTATTCTCTGCTTAGTTACACTTTTCTCCTTTATATATTTGACATAATTTCTCAAAATTCAAAACCCCTGCGGTCGGGGCTCATTTGAAACTCCATCAGTAATGTTTTACATTATCCTGCAGGAGGCTGTTAAGGGCCTGTCCCACTGTACGAGGTAATTCAAGAGCTCTCCTGAGTTAAAAAAAAAAAAATCAAACTCGTGGTAAGCACGTAGAATGTATGTAGCGGGCACGTCGGAGCTCGGGGATGTCTCTTAGCGGCTCGTAAAGTTAACGGCAGGTACTCGGGAAGCGCGGTAAGCTCGGGAAGGCTCGTGAAGATTTTTCAACATGTTGAAAAATGTCCACGAGAGCCCCGAGTACCTACGAGCGGTTATTACCGTAATTCTCCGAGTTTGAATCAGGGGAAACTCGGGAGAACTCTTGAATTAGCTCGTACATTGGGACAGCCCCTTTACAAAGACAAGTTTGTAAGTAAAAGGTTAAACACCTCCAAAATAGTTCTGTGTGTTGGTGGTGGACAAATATGCTGGAGAAACTCAGCGGGTGAGGCAGCATCTATGGAGCGAAGGAAATAGGCAACGTTTCGGCCCGAAACGTTGCCTATTTCCTTCGCTCCATAGATACTGCCTCACCCGCTGAATTTCTCCAGCATTTTTGTCTACCTTCGATTTTCCAGCTTCTGCAGTTCCTTCTTAAACACTGTGTGTTGGTGAGCAGGTTAAAGTTTAACTCGAGTTAAGCTTCTGTTATTTACAATTGAAAGGCAGTGGTGCCTGAACCTTCACATTTAGTTCTTCAATGAATGTTAACAAATGTTTTCCATTTCATTGACTGGATGACATTTCACAGTGTTCAGCCTGGTACACGATTTCTTTGTAACATGTACACAGACGGATGCAAATTGCACAGATCATTTTCAGGAATTATTTGAAAACCCTTTGTCCATTCAGTCAAAATTGAGTCATTTGTTTCTTGTGTTACATAATTTTCAGCCTGCAAGCCAGTGGTAACACCATTCACAGCAGGGCGAAGCTGAACGCAGATGTGACTTGGTGCATTGTTGCAGATAATGTCAATGAATTTCGCCAAGTTAGTTTGTATTTTAGTTTTAAGAGATACAGAGCGGAAACAGGCCCTTCGGCCCGCCGAGTCCGTGCCGACAGGCGATCACCCCGCGCATTAACACTATCCCACACGCACTGGGGACAATTTACACTTATGCCGAACCGATTACTCTCAATTGGTCACGGGAGAAGGTACAAACTCCGTGCAGGCAAGCGCCGGTAGTCAGGATGGAACCCGGGTCTCTGGCGCTGCAAGCGCTGCGAGGCACAACTCTGCCGCTGCGCCACCGTGCTCTGACAAGGTATTTCATTTCGAATGAAATCGGAAATACTATGCAAATTAAATAGTGGGGGGGGCGGCGAGAACAAATGGGGGTCCTGCGGGGGACAGTGAGGGGGGGGGGGGGGGCTGCCATGTGCAGCAGCGACAGAAGATAGGACTGGTCGGTGAACTTTTGTGACTTTGTCGGGGCCAGAAGTGTAGCGACTCTTTGTGTACAGCCTAGGTGAGATTTGGTGTATAGACTCATAGAGTGATACAGTGTGGAAACAGGCCCTTCGGCCCAACTTGCCCAGACCGACCAACATGCCCCATCTACACTAGCCCACCTGCCTGCGTTTGGTCCATATCCCTCCAAACCTGTCCTAACCATGTACCTGTCTAAAATTGTTTCTTGAACGTTGGGATAGTCTCAACCTCAACTACCTCCTCTGGCAGCTCGTTCCATACACCCACCACCCTCTGTGTGGAAAAGTTACCCCTCAGATTCCTATTAAATCTTTTCCCCTTCACCTTAAACCCATGTCCTCTGGTCCTCGATTCCCCGACAAGAGACTTTGTGCATCTGCCCGATCTATTCCTCTCATGAATTTATACATGATTTTACTGGGATCATAAGGTCATAAGTGATAGGAGAAGAATTAGGCCATTCGGCCCGTCACGTCTACTCCGCCGTTCAACCATGGCTGGTCTATCTCTCCCTCTCAACCCCATTCTCCTGCCTTCTCCCCATAACCCCTGACACCCGTACCTTCTGAACCTTCTGAATGTTTGTAGTGGGCAGGGCAGTACTCTGCATATCGCCAAGTTAGACAATTTAACATTTAATACCAAGCCAATTAACCTACAAACCTGTACGTCTTTGGAGTGTGGGAGGAAACCGAAGATCTCAGAGAAAACCCATGCGGATCACGGGGGGAACGTACAAACTCCGTACAGACAGCGCCCGTAGTCGCGATCGAACCCGGGTCTCTGGCGCTGCATTTTGCTGTAAGGCAGCAACTCTACCGCTGTGCCACTGTGACTGCCCTGTACTAATCAACAAACTATCCATCTCCGCCTGAGAACGATCCACTGACTTGGCCTCCACAGCCCACAGTGGCAAAACAAAGAATGTCACTGTACCTCGGTACATGTGACAAAAAGTCTCATTGGATCATGAAACAGTGCCCGAGATTGCTTGTTATGCTGGAGAAGCAACAGTTGCCACCTTGGTAGGAATTAGACCACACTTAAGACTTGCAGCTATTAATTTTGCCCCAAATTGCAGCTTTATATTAAGAATAATGTGGGGAAACAAAGGTGCTTGGTGGTGTGATCCAAAACTGCGCATTGTACTGGTGAAAAAGCATTATGTGTAGTAGTTGCAAGTTCACACAAAACATGTTAGAATCCCCAGCTATTAATGAAAGACAGAATGTAAAAATTCCTTCGACACAATTAAAACCGTGGGTCCTGCCCTTTGCAGCTTTGAGCACTATGTCGAAGTAATGTGGCATGAAAAATAATTATGCGTAGACACAGATGTGTGTGCCCATGCAGAAAATGTAATGTTCACTCAAAAGCCCCACATATGTAATAAATAATGTATGTGTTTTCATAGAGGGTGTATCCATAGTGTTGTGTGTGTCTGCAGATGCTAGTGAGGGCTGTTGATTGCAAACCAGTCTGTTTTATTTCCAGTTCCCGTAGCCAGCCCAGCTACAGACCAAAGAGGTTTGGCCATGTGTAAATATCCGACCATTACCACAAGAGCATTCATGCCAGAGTTTAATTGAAACGTGGTATGTGTGAAAATACCGTGACCTTTTCCAGTTAAGATTAATTCATCCCCTTTCCGGGGGAAAATAATTAACACTTAAACTAATCAACGTACTTGTGGGGTTTTTTTTTAAAACACATATACGTTTTTTTTTTTTAAATCTTTTTATGTGAGTTATAAATGCTTTCTGAACATTAGAAATATTTGCAACACTCTTCAGAAAAAAGAATCATGTTTTACTCTGGTGTACGAAGAAACTGCAGATCCACACAAAATGCTAGAGTAACAGGCAGCATCTCAGGATAGAAGGAGTGGGTGACGTTTCGGGTCGAGACCCTTCTCTGCAGATGCTGTTTTACACCGAAGGTAGTAACAAAATGCTGGAGCAACTCAGCGGGACAGACAGCATCTCTGGAGAGAAGGAATGGGTGACGTTTCAGGTCGGGACACTTTTTTTTTACTCTTTATTTCTCATTTGAGATGCTGCCACCCGGCTGTTATCAGGCAACTGAACCATCCTACCAACAACTAGAGAACAGTCCTGAGCTACTACCTACCTCATGGGAGATCCTTGGACTACCTTTGATCAGACTTTACTGGACTTTATCTTGCACTAAACGTTATTGAAGCTATTCCCTTTATCTTGCATCTTTATCTTGCGTTGCTCGATTGTAATCATGTATTGTCTTTCCACAGACTGGTTAGCACGCAATAATTATTTTTCACTGTACCTCGGTACACGTGACAACAGACTAAACTGAAACTGAAGCTGAGACCGCTGAGGGCAGACAGAATTGTGCTTTTTTTCACAATTTAGTTTTATTTTCAGAAATAACTGTCCGTGCCAAATATTGACTTTGGATTTTCAGGATAAGTACTAAGTTCAAGCTGGGAATAAATTAAAGGTACACAGAAATGCTGGAGAAACTAAGCGGGTGCAGCAGCATCTATGGAGCGAAGGAAATAGGCAACGTTTCGGGCCGAAACCCTTCTTCAGACTGATGGGGGGTGGCGGGGAGAAGAAAGGAAAAAGGAGGAGGAGGAGCCCGAGGGCTGAGGGATGGGAGGAGACAGCAAGGGCTAACAAAATTGGGAGAATTCAATGTTCATGCCCGCAGGCTGCAGACTCCCCAAGCGGAATATGTTCCTCCAATTTCCGGTGGTGCTCGCTCTGGCCATGGAGGAAACCCAGGACAGAGAGGGCGGATTGGGAATGGGAGGGGGAGTTGAAGTGCTGAGCCACCGGGAGGTCAGCTTGGTTATTGCGGACCGAGCGGAGGTGTTCGGCGAAACGATCGCCCAACCTCCGCTTGGTCTCACCGATGTAGATCAGCTGACATCTAGAGCAGCGGATGCAATAGATGAGGTTGGAGGAGATGGAGGTGAACCTCTGGTGCACCTGGATAAATTAATGTGGGTTCTCCCAGTGACTGCGTGGGTTTCCTCCGGGTGCTCCGGTTTCCTCCCACATCCCAAAGACGTGCGGGTTTGTGGGTTGTGTAGGAAAGGACTGCAGATGCTGGTTTAAATCGAAGGTAGACACAAAAATGCTGGAGTAACTCAGCGGGACTGGTAGCATCTGTGGAGAGATGGAATGGGTGACGTTTCGGGTCAAGAGCCTTCTTCAGACCGGTTAATTGGCGCGCTGTAAATTGTCCCTCGTGTGTAGGGATTGGATGAGAAAGTGGGGTAAATCATCTTATGTAGTGTGGTCAATAGACAATAAGTGCAGGAGTAGGCCATTCGGCCCTTCGAGCCAGCACCGCCATTCAATGTGATCATGGCCGATCATCCCCAATCAGTACCCCGTTCCTACCTTCTCCCCATATCCCCTGACTCCACTATCTTTAAGAGCCCTATCTAGCTCTCTCTTGAAAGTATCCAGAGAACCGGCCTCCACCGCCCTCTGAGGCAGAGAAATCCACCTGAGGAGAAAACCCACGCAGGTCACGGGGAAGAAGGTACAAAATCTCAGGGCAGTCAGCACCCGTAGTCGGGATCGAACCCGGTCCTCTGGCGCTGTGAGGCAGCGACTCTAACACTGTGCCACCTTGCCGCTTGATGGGAGTGATGGAATAAAATAGCTGATGAATGTTGTGTTATTTTTAATTGATAGGAACCTTTATGTCTGCTAAGGAAAGCACTGTGATAGAGTTTGTATCGACCAATTAAGGTCTGGTTTAAAGATTTATAAAAGCGAATCACAGTATTTAACTTGAAGTGCCTGCTTTGTGTAATCGCCCATCTAACACCCTGCTCTCCCCCTGTGCATGCATGAACAATATCCACATTGTAACTCAGTGACGATGCCTGTTTACCTACAAGCTTCATCCCGGTGACCCCCAAACAGCCCGGCTTTTGATAGCAATAAATGGGGATTAATAACTCAGGATTAAAATTCTTTTTCAGATTTTAACACGCTGGGTGACAAATGTTGAAATGTTCTCGTCTGTTATGTAAGGTTGCGGAGAGAGTGCCTGTTGAAGCCTGACTGAGCTTGTGTAGGAGATTTGGGGCCTGGGTCACAAGAAGCACACACTCTGTATGAGCTCTGTTCTTCAACCGAAAAAAGTAACGCAGCGATTTCCTCACCCCAGCCATCACTCCTGCAGAGAGTTGTGGATGTGACCCAGTCCATCACACAGACCACACTCCCCACCATTGTAGATGTAGCCCAGTCCATCGCACAGACCAAACTCCCCACCATTGACTCCATCTACCTTTCACGCTGCCTTGGGAAAGCAGCCGACATCATCAAAGACTTGTCCCTGTCCCACCTTCTTCTCCCCGCTCCCGTCCGGCAGAAACATAGAAACATAGAAACATAGAAAATAGGTGCAGGAGTAGGCCATTCGGCCCTTTGAGCCTGCACCGCCATTCAATATGATCATGGCTGGTCATCCAACTCAATATCCTGTACCTGCCTTCTCTCCATACCCCCTGATCCCTTTAGCCACAAGGGCCACATCTAACTCCCTCTTAAATATAGCCAATGAACTGGCCTCAACTACCTTCAGAGAATTCCAGAGACTCACCACTCTCTGTGTGAAAAATGTTTTTCTCATCTCGGTCCTAAAGGATTTCCCCTTTATCCTTAAACTGTGACCCCTTGTCCTGGACTTCCCCAAAATCGGGAACAATCTTCCTGCATCTAGCCTGTCCAACCCCCTAAGAATTTTGTAAGTTTCTATAAGATCCCCCCTCAAGGTACAGAAGGTACAGAAGCTTGAAAGCGTGCACCACCAGACTCAGGAACAAAGTTCAAAGTTCAAAGTTCTAATTTATTCGTCACATGCACCAACTAAGGTGCAGTGAAATGAATTTGCCAGCAGCGATACAAATGGAAAAAAGAACACACAATACACAATGGAATCCAACACAATATCCACAACATCATTCTTCACTGTGGTGGAAGCCAACAAAGTTCAGCCAGTCCTCCTCCTTTGTCCACCCGTGGTCGGGGGCATGAACCCTCCATAGTCACCGCTACGGATGGCCCGATGTACAGGCCCTCTCGTCAGGATGATCGAAACTCCGACGTCGGGAAGGTCGAACACACTCCGCGGCTTGGAGTGCCCGAATCGGCCACTTTCCTACTGGAGACTGTGGCTTCAGGATACAATACAATACAATACAATTCAATTTATTGTCATTTGGACCCCTTGAGGTCCAAACGAAATGCCGTTTCTGCAGCCATACATTACAAACAAATAGACCCAAGACACAACATAATTTACATAAACATCCATCACATTGCTGTGATGGAAGGCCAAAAAAACGTATCTCTCCACTGCACTCCCCCCCCCCGATGTCAGAGTCAAAGTCAAAGCCCCCGGCGGGCGATGGTGAATTGTCCCGTGGCCATTAAAGCCACGCCGGGTGATGCAAGGTCGCGCACCGGGTCTTGGTGTTAGAGCCCCCGGCGTGCGCTCGCAAACTCCCGCGGCCATTCCAAGCCGCGCGGGGCGGTGCTGTAAGGCCCCGCTCCAGGAGCTCTTCAACCCCGCAACTCGGGCGGGAGAAGTCGCCATTGCGGGAGCCCGGAAAAGCGGTCTCCCTCCAGGGACCCGCGGGCTCCCGGTGCCGCCCGCCAAACCCACAGTTGCAGCCACCGAATCTCCGGGGGTCGGGTCGCAGCAGCGTCCACCACAGCTCCGCCCGCTCTGGACTCGGCCAGCTCCGCGACGGTGAGGTGAGTAGTCGGCACCACAGCCCCCGGTCTTCCTGTTGGAGGCCGCTCCTCGTTGCAGCCCCAACGACAACGGAGACCCGACAAAGAAAAGGTTGGGTCTCCCGTGCAGGGAGAGATTTAAAAGTTACCCCCTCCCCCCCACACCACCCCCACCCCCCCCACACACATACCCCAACAAAAAATAACAAAAACTACATAGAAACATAGACATAAAATAATAAAAACGCAGACGGACTGCAGAGGCCGCTGCTGACGAGAGTCGCGCCGCCTACCGATGTTCTAGGCCGCAGGCCGGCGGTCGAAGCTCTCCTCCGATGATCCCCAGCAAGGGATTCCAGACTCCGGACGGTAAGTCCATGCCAAGCACGTGGCTAGAAGCTCCGCAGACCACAGCCCCATGACCACAGCTTCTTCCCCTCTGTTATCAGGCTTCTGATTGGTCCGTCCATAAGCTAGGGTGCTGTCCGATTCACCTCGACCCCATTGCGCTACAATGCTGAGAACTATATTCTGCACTTTGTATCTAATGTACTTGAGTTTGGCGTGTTTGTATGTATGTGTGGTGTTATCTGATCTGCATGGATAGCACGCGGATATGAGCTTTACACTGTACCTCGATTCAAGTGACAATAATGAACCTAGACCTTGTCATTGATGGCAAGGCAATATCACTTTCTAGTAAAAAAAGTGTTATGCCCCTGTCCCACTTAGGAAACCTGAATGGAAACCTCTGGAGACTTTGCGCCCCACCCAAGGTTTCCGTGCGGTTCCCGGAGATTTTTGTCAGTCTCCCTAATGGTCGAAAGTGGTTTACGCTTCTTCTATGTTCCGGCGATTATTTCAAAAAATTAAAAACCGGCCGAGACTAAAAATAGGTTGCCGTTTTAAAAATCGGTCATTTTTTAGTCGAAGCCGGTTGCGATACTAGTTGAATGTGGTTGCCGGAGGTTGCAGGTTGCAGGTTGCAGGTTGCAGGTTGCAGGTTGCAGGTTGCAGGTTGCAGGTTGCAGGTTGCAGGTTGCCGGAGGTTGCCGGAGGGTGCCGGAGGTTGCCGGAGGTTGCCGGAGGTTGCCGGAGGTTGCAGGTTGCAGGTTACCTGAGGAGGAGATTCACTGTGATGGATGTTTGTGTTAATTGTGTTGGTGCGTGTCTTGGTTCTTTTCTTGTTGTATGACTGTAGAAACAAAATTTCATTTGAACTTCATTTGAGGTTCAAATGACAATAAATAATTGTATAATTGTATAATTTGTACGGTCTCCCCATGACCTGCATGGGTTTTCCCCGAGATCTTTGGTTTCCTCCCACTCTCCAAAGACGTGCAGGTTTGTGGGTTAATTGGCTTGGTGTAAAATATAAATTTAGTTTAGTTTAGAGGTACAGAACGGAAACAGGCCCTTCGGCCCACCGAGCCCACACCGACCAGCGATCCCCGCACTCTAACACTTTCCCACACACACACTAGAGACAATTTACACATACTGAGCCAATGAACTGACAAGCCTGTATGTCTTTGGAGTGTGGGAGGAAACCGAAGATCTCAGAGAAAACCTACGCGGTCACGGGGAGAACGTACAAACTCCGTACACACAGCATCCTTGGTCGGGATCGAACCTGGGTCTCTGGCGCTGTAAGTGCTGTGATGCAGGAACTCTACCACTGTGCCACTGTGCTCCACACCACACCAATTGTCCCTGGTGTGTGTAGGTTAGTGTTAGTGTGCGGGGATCGCTGGTCAGCGCGGACCCGGTGGGCCAAAGGGTCAGTTTCCGCACTCTATCACTAAACTGGACTCTGGGGAGGGGAGGGGAGGGGAGGGGAGAGGAGGGGAGAGGAGGGGAGAGGAGAGGAGAGGAGAGGAGAGGAGAGGAGAGGAGAGGAGAGGAGAGGAGAGGAGAGGAGAGGAGAGGAGAGGAGAGGAGAGGAGAGGATGAGGAGAGGAGAGGAGAGGAGAGGAGAGGAGAGGAGAGGAGAGGAGAGGAGAGGAGAGGAGAGGAGAGGAGAGGAGAGGAGAGGGGAGGAGAGGAGAGGAGAGGAGAGGAGAGGAGAGGAGAGGAGAGGAGAGGAGAGGAGAGGAGAGGAGAGGAGAGGAGAGGAGAGGAGAGGAGAGGAGAGGAGAGGAGAGGAGAGGAGAGGAGAGGAGAGGAGAGGAGAGGCACGTTGGTTTGCGGGAACTGCTCCAGTACATCGAACGCACGGGCCGACCAGACTTTGAATAATGGCGCCAAAACATGGAGGTGCTCGCATGTGTAATATATGCAAAAATAATGTCACTGTGCAGTTACACATGTCATAAATAAAGCTTCATTGAACCTTTAGTTTGCCTATTTTAAGTTCTGCTGAATTAAACATGAGAATGTTAAACGGTGTGACCCAGGGTGAAGGTGAATGAGACTCAGCATGGCAGCTGGATTTTTAGATGGCATTATTTTCATAGAGGCCAGAAATGCCAATTAACTATTCCAAGCAGAACTATCACAATATTGTTTCCTTTCAATGACATTAAACTAATGAGCTTATCAACTTGTCTTATGTAAATACCAGAAGCTTCCCTCCCTCCCGAGATTCCAACAAGCAATTGAATGTATGATCTCCACAGTGCAGCGTGGTGGTACAACGGTAGAGTTGCTGCCTCACAGCGCCAGAGACCCGGGTTCCATCCTGACTACGGGCGCTGTCTGTACGGAGTTTGTACGTTCTCCCCGTGAATCTGCGGGGGTTTTCTCCGGGTGCTCCGGTTTCCTCCCACACTCTAAAGACGTGCGGGTTTGTGGGTTAATTGGCTTCGGTCGAGATTGTAAATTGTCCCTGGAGCGTGTAGGATAGTGCTAGCGTGCGGGGATCGCTGGTCGGCGCGGACTCGGTGGGCCGAAGGGCCAGTTTCCGCGCTGTATCTTGAGACTAAACTGAAAATCTCAAGATTCAATGAGCTAAACTGCTTACAAACCAACGATGTGAACATTGAATGCTCCAATTTCAAGTAATATCCCTCTGAGACCTTTCCCTTTCCTGTAAGCCAGGCACCTGAAAGTGCAAACACTGATCCCACTATCTCCCTCCCCCCGTCACACTGCACCAAAACCCTCCCTCACACACACCTCTCCCATCCCCAACTCCCACGTGTACCTTTTATCCCCCTCCTCTTTCCCCCCCGCCCCTTACCCTCCCACCCATGCTGAGCTCAATGGCTGCTCCAAACCTCTCCCAAAAACTCAGAAGGCTCTGCAAGGCCTGGATAGAGTGGATGTGGAATTGATAGTGGGAGAGTCTAGGACCAGAGGTCACAGCCTCAGAATTAAAGGATGCTCCTTCAGGAAGGAGATGAAGAGAAATCTCTTCAGTCAAAGTCAATTTTATTCGTCAAATGCACCCGAAGGTGCAGTGAAATGAATTTGCCAGCAGTGATACACTTAAAAAGAACACACAATACACAATAACATTTCAGAGGGTGGTGAATCTGGAATTCATTGGATATTTCCATTGGCCAAGTCAATGGATATTTTTAATGCGAAGATTGACTGAATCTTGACTAGTACGGGTGTCAGAGGTTATGGGGAGAAGGCAGGAGAATGGGGTTAGGAGGGAGCGATAGATTAGCCATGATTGAATGGCGGAGTAGACTTGATGGGCCGAATGGCCTAATTCTGCTCCTGGACCTCATGAACTTATGAAGAAGGAACAAATATTCTGTTGTGCTGCAGTCAGCAAGAATTCCCTCCCTAGATGCTGCCTGACCCGCTGAGTTCCTCCAGCATTCTGCATTCAGCTCATAAATAGTACTTTGTATTATTTTATTCACCTTTGTTCTGTTTACAAATCCTACTGTGTACTAGTCCTTGTCTCAAAAGGATGGATCAGTTACTAAGCAATTGACATGTTAATCTCAAAGCTCTGAATGAAGTGTGTCTAACTGCAGAAGGAGCAGAGAGGAATACTATCCTGGGAGCTTTACTGACAGGCAAATGAAGAAAAGATGGCATGTTTGGACTTCTGACTGGCAGAGATATTATATATTAAATGCTTCACAATTTACAATACTTCACAGGAGTTCAATTTACCTGGGATTTACTTTGGATTCTGTTGAGTATCCAAGTCACAATTTATTAAAATAATTACAATTATTGACAGGCAGTCCGTCTACAATGATGTGTAGGAAGGAACTGCAGATGCTGGTTTACACCGAAGATAGACACAAAATGCTGGAGTAACTCAGCGGGTCAGGCAGCATCTCGGGAGAGAAGAAATGGGTAATGTTTCGGGTCAAGACATCTCAAGAAGGGTCTCGACCCAAAACGTCGCCCATTCCTTCTCTTCTGAGATGCTGCCTGTCCCGCTGAGTTAAGGGCCTGTCCCACTTTCACGACTTAATTCAAAACCTCTGCCGAGTTTAAAGGACCTAAAAAAAAAAATCAAGATCGTGGGAATCAACAAACCCCTGCGACCTTCCACGACCATGTTCATGAACACCTACGAGTATGTCCACGGATTCCCACGACTAATTTGATGCCCTCCTTACGAGTAAAAAGTTGCAATTTCTTTCATCCCGACCATTGTTTTACTTGTGGACATTTTTTGACATGCTGGAAAAACATCCCGACTTACCTGATGCCACAAGTACCTGCGGCTGGCATCACGAGCCGCTATGATATATCTACGAACTCCTACGACCTCCTACGGACTCGTTACGAACATTCTGCGAGTTTGAATCTAGGGGAAAACTCGGAGAATTCGTGAATAACTCGGGAAAGTGGGAAAGGCCCTTCATTCCAGCTTTTTGTGTCTATCTTCCATCTACATTGATGTTTGTAGAAAAGGAAACTAAAATTAAAAATACCTGCACTGTTGAGGTGGAGTCACCAGGAAATGCAAATGCTGGAATCTTGATCAACAATGCAAGATGGTGAAGGAACTCGGTGGGTCAGTCAGCGTCTGTGGAGGGGAATGGACAGATGACGTTTCAGGTTGGGGCCCTTCTTCAGATTATCAGGCATTAATAAAAAAACTATCAGGCACTTGAATCAATACAAACTCCAACTAAACTGTGAACTAGAATCAGTCTAAAGAATGGTCCCGATCACCTATCCATGTTCTCCACAGATGCTGCCTGACCCGCTGAGTTACTCCAGCATTCTGTGAAACGTCACCTATCCATGTTCTCCACAGATGCTGCCTGACCCGCTGAGTTACTCCAGCATCTTGTGCCTTTTGTGTCCTTTTGTGTAAAGGGCCTGTCCCACGAGCATGCGACTGCATGCGGCAAGCGCGACCAAACCAGAAGCAGGGGCCGCACGGAGGTCGAGTGACTGACTCGAAGTTCGAGCGAAGTCCGCGGGAAGTTCGCGCGTGACGTACGGCATCGAGGCGGCTGCGGGCCGGCAGGCCGTTGCCGCGCAGAATTTTTGAACACGGTCAGTTTTTCGGAGCCCCGCGCGATGTCGGGACCAGCTCCGCACAACTCCATACGGCTCCGGCGATCGAAGTGGGACCGGCCCCGCGAGGCCATACGGCTCAAGCGACCATGTTAGGTCGCGCTTGCCGCATGGAGTCGAATGCTCGTAGGACAGGACGTTTAGGTCGCGCTTGCCGCATGGAGTCGCGTGCTCGTGGGAGAGGCCCTTAAACCAGCATCTGCAGTTCCTTGAACAATTAACCATCTTAGTTGCACTTGGAATTTTGGGACTTTTCTTTAGCACACACACATATATATGTATATATATATATATATATATATATTCGCTTATAGAACGTTATTTTGTTGATGGTGTTAGTATGAGTAGTGTTTAATGAGCACAAATAATTAGATCAAATAGTACTCCTTCTATCTCTGAAATGCAATTAGTTACTCCAGCTTTTTGTGTCTATCCAAAGTTATGTTTGCTGGTTTGAAACACGTGCATTTTAACAAAAGAAGGTAGACAAAAATGCTGGACAAACTCAGCGGGTGAGGCAGCATCCATGGAGTGAAGGAATAAGTGGAGTTTCAGGTCGAGACCATTCTTCAGACTGATGGGGGGGAGGGGGGGGGTGGCGGGAAGAAGAAAGGAAGAGGCGGAGACAGTGGGCTGTGGGAGAGCTGGGAAGGGGAGGGGAAGGAGGGAGAAAGCAAGGACTACCTGAAATTGGAGAAGTCAATGTTTATACCACTGGGGTGGAAACTACCCAAGTGAAACATGAGGTGCTGCTCCTGCAATTTGCGGTGGGCCTCACTCTGGCCATGGAGGAAGCCCAGGACAGAAAGGTCGGATTGGGAATGGGAGGGGGAGTTGAAGTGCCGAGCCACCGGGAGATCAGGTTGGTTAATGCAAACCGAGCGGAGGTGTTGGGCGAAGCGATCGCCAAGCCTACGCTTGGGCTCACCGATGCAGAGCAGCTGACACCTCGAGCAGCGGATGCAATAGTTGAGGTTGGAGGAGGTGCAGGTGAACCTCTTACGCATTTAAAGAAGCTCCTCTCTTAAAAACTCCAACGGTTCACATTGGAGGAGCTAAACTTTGTACCAAAAGGATGCTTCAGCTGGCAGTATGTGTGTTGTTTCATTATCTTCTGCAATTAGGTTTTTTATTCCAGCAGCAGATGGATGGTGATATTTGGAGGTAAATTCATCAATGCAATATCAGGACACCGTGTACTCTGCCTCTGAGAGTGAACGACATTGCCAGGAGAGGTTCAGAGACAGTTTGATGACTCGCCTTCGTGAAGGAGAGCACAGCGCGTTACCAACTGTTGACAAATTTAACACAAAGTTTACAGGGACTTTAAAGTTTTAATCTACCTGATTGCAAGTGCTTAGCCCATTATCTGGGCTGACGAGGGGGAGCCAGCATGGCAGGTGATGTTTTACGAGCTTGTTTGAGCATTTTGAGGAGGCGACAAAGATGATCGAACGATGGTGGGTAGTGTCAATGTGGGTTTTAGGAAGCCAGTTGACTAAGTTCCCCAAGTTCTCTTATAGACTTGGGCGTCATTTGCACGTCATTTACGTGACTTCATTTAGGCGTCACGACATACGATGCGCGCGTTGTGACGTGCACGTGATGCGCGCATGACGTGCATTAAGCGCGCATGGTCTGTGGTGACGTAGGCGGTGACGCGCGGTCAAACGCGGCGTCCCAGGATTTTGGGATTCACTAAATCTTCGTGCGCCACCTGCGTGACGCGCAAATGACACCCAAGTGGGACTGGCTCTTAACTTAAGACTAAGTTCCTCCCACACTGTTGAGTACACTGGGCAGCAAGCTTTCACCATTCTGTTCGGTCATGTGCGACGTCTCACACCCTCGTCCCGGGCTACCAAATCCTTCTGGAATGTTCACCTCCATGTGAGTTTTAGTCAGCCTCTTTTCCTTCGTCCGTCAGCTTGCCGTGTCATTGCTATCTTAGGTGCACGTTCTGGTGACATTCTGAGCACAAGTGCTGCAGATTTCATCCTGCGTCCCTCTATGTCCTGGCTGAGAGGCTTTGTTACAGTTTCCCGGTAGATCTCCTCGTTTGTGATGTGGTCTCTGTAGCTGGTCTTCAGGATCTTCCTCAAGCAGCGTTGTTGGAATGCATCCCATTTATTTTTCATCTTCACATTGATTTTCCATGTCTCACTAGGAAGGACTACAGGACTGAAGACCTTGACTTTTAGCACCTTGGATATCCCGCCACTAGACCATGGTGGCATCATTCGTCTGAAGACTGATGCAGCTTTAGCAATTATCTTATAGAGGTGTACAAAATCATGAGAGAATAGATTGGGTGGATGCACAGAGTCTCTTGCCCAGAGTAGGGGAATTGAGGACCAGAGAACATTGGTTCAAGGTGAAGGAGAAAAGATTTAATAGGAACCTGAGGGGTGTCCACAAAGGGTGGTGGAACGAGCTGCCAGAGGAGGTAGTTGAGGCTGGGACTATCCCAACGTTTAAGAAACAGTTAGACAGGTACATGGATAGGACAGGTTTGGAGAGATATGGATCAAACATGGGACTAGAGTAGCTGGGACATGTTGGCCGGTGTGGGCAAGTTGGGCCGAAGGGCCTGTTTCTACATTCCATTACTCCATGACTCTATGACTGGTGATCGAGAAGATTAAGATGCACGGGATTCACCGTGACTTGGTCACTTTGGATTCAGAACTGGCTTAATGATGGAAGCCACGGGGTTGTGGTTGAAAATCTTCTGACCAGGTCTATTGTTGTTATTGCACCTGCCTGACCAATGTCCTCTGGCCCTCTCAGCAGAAGGGTTGAGCTGGCAAAGGAGAGAGGAGAAAGAAAACAGAGAGAGCTGCCCGCTCCCCCCAACCACGTTGAGGTCAGGCGGCAGCTCTCACCAGCACACCTCCTGCTACTCATCCTCGGGCAGTGACCCCACAGATGAGCACCAGGCCATAATCTCCAAGAATATCTCTGATTTTATCACTTCCAGCAGTCTGCCCTCCACAGTCTCCAAACTTCACAGTTCCCCAGCCCCGCACGGCCCGATTTTATCTTCTCCCCAAAATCCATGAAGACAAGTGCCCTGGCAGACCCAATGTTTCTGACTGCTCCTGTCCCACTGCAATAATTTCCACATACCTTGACTCCATCCTATCCCCCCCTGGTCCAATACCTCCCAAACTATGTCCAAGACACCTCATACACACGTTGTCTCTTCAATGACAATAGCCAATAGGTGCAGGAGTAGGCCTTTCGGCTCTTCGAGCCAGCACCGCCATTCGATGTGATCATGGCTGATCATCCCCAATCAGTACCCCGCTCCTGCCTTCTCCCCATATCCCCTGACTCCGCTATCTTTAAGAGCCATATCTAGCTCTCTCTTGAAAGTCTCCAGATAACCGGCCTCCACCGCCCTCTGAGGCAGAGAATTCCACAGACTCACAACTCTCTGTGAGAAAAAGTGTTTCCTCATCTCCGTTCTAAATGGCTTACCCTTTATTCTTAAACTGTGGCCCCTGGTTCTGGACTACCCCAACATCGGGAACATGTTTCCTGCCTCTAGCGTGTCCAAACCCTTAATAGTCTTATATTTTTTAATAAGATCCCTTCCCATCCTTCTAAACTCCAGAGTGTACAAGCCCAGTCGCTCCATTCTCTCAGCATATGGCAGTCCTGCGATACAATAACTTCCATTTTACAGGCCCCCACTTCCTCATCTCTACTAGAGTCTGAAGAAGGGTCTCGACCCGAAATGTCACCCATACCTTCTCTCCAGAGATGCAGCCAGTCCCGCTGAGTTTAGTTTAGTTTAGTGATACAGCGCGGAAACAGGCCCTTCGGCCCACCGAGTCCGCGCCGACCAGCGATCCCCGCACACTAACACTATCCTACACACACTAGGGACAATTTTACATTTACCAAGCCAATTAACCTACAAACCTGTACGTCTTTTGAGTGTGGGAGGAAACCGAAGATCTCGGAGAAAACCCAGGCGGGTCACGGGGAGAACGTACAAACTCCGCACAGACAGCACCCGTAGTCTGGATGGAACCCGGGTCACTGGCGCTGTGAGGCAGCAACTCTACCGCTGCGCCACTGTGCCACCCTAAAGTTTCTCCAGCATTTCGTGCCAGAACTGCCCACAAGCAGGCACTGACATTTGGGAAATGCCCGCACTTTTTCACGGGGGGGGGTGGGTTTGCTTCTAAGGCGGCTCCCCTGAATCATCTTAGGGTAGAACACTCCTCTAAGTCTATCACCCTTAAATTGGAGATCACCCTTAAATTGCATCGCTGCTGAAGACAATTAATAATAAGTAAAAACAAGCTGGCTTACAAAATCAAAATAAATACGCTGGTTTCAACATAGATTTAGAAATACATAGATTTCCATCAGGAGCATGAAATTGATGTCAGATTTTAGTTAAAACATGTTGCGATTTATTAAAAATGTCAAAAACATAAATCTATTGAAAAGCGGTTTCAAAAGATGATTAAACCCTCCAAAGAGAGGCTGCTAAAATACAATTCATAGAGTTATAGAGTGATACAGCACGGAAACAGGCCCTTCGGCCCAACTTGCCCACGCCAACCAACATCTACACTAGTCCCACTTGCCTGTGTTGGGCCCATATCCCTCCAAACCTGTCCTATCCAATCTAACTGTTGCGATTGTCCAAGCCTCAACTACCTCCTACGAGGGAGTGCAGCGTAGGTTTACAAGGTTAATTCCCGGGATGGCAGGACTGTCATATGCTGAGAGAATGGAGCGGCTGGGCTTGTATAACCTGGAGTTTAGAAGGATGAGAGGATATCTTATTGAAACATATAACATTATTAAGGGTTTGGACACGCTAGAGGCAGGAAACACGTTCCCGATGTTGGGGGAGTCCAGAACCAGGGGCCACAGTTTAAGAATAAGGGGTAAGGCCATTTAGAACAGAGATGAGGAAACACTTTTCCACACAGAGAGTTGTGAGTCTGTGGAATTCTCAGCCTCAGAGGGCGGCGGAGGCCGGTTCTCTGGATGCTTTCAAGAGAGAGCTAGATAGGGCTCTTAAAGATAGTGGAGTCAGGGGATATGGGGAGAAGGCAGGAACGGGGCACTGATTGGGGATGATCAGCCATGATCAATTTGAATGGCAATGCTGGCTCGAAGGGCCGAATGGCCTACTCCTGCACCTATTGTCTATTGTCTCCTCCGGTAGCTCGACCATATATCCACCCCCCTTTGTGTATTAAATCTTTCCCCCTTCACCTTAAAGCTATGGTTCTCGATTCCCCTAATCTGGGAAAGAGACTCTGTGCATCTACCTGATCTATTCCTCTCATGATTTTATACACATTTCAACGTCTCCCGAAGGCTCAGTATATACATAACCACAATCCAATCTGGTCATAAATGCTTTCAATTAACGCCCTGCATTGTGTCATTTCTGTGCACAAGGGAGACACGAGGAACTACAGATGCAATATGGTGCAAAGCGCAGAGTGCTGGAGGAACCCTGCGGGAAGGGACAGATAGGATCCTTCTTCAGACTGGAGGACCTGGATAGAGTGGATGTGGAGAGGATGTTCCCACTAGTGGGAGAGTCTAGGACCAGAGGCCACAGGATTAGTTCAAGTTCAAGTTCAAGTTCAAATGAGTTTATTGTCACGTGTCCCTGTATAGGACAATGAAATTCTTGCTTTGCTTAAGCACACAGAAAATAGTAGGCATTTACTACAAAACAGATAAATGTGTCCATATACCATGTCGCCCAATTATAGGAAGGATGTCAACAAAATAGAGAGAGTACAGAGGAGATTTACTAGAATGTTGCCTGGATTTCAACAACTAAGTTACAGAGATAGGTTGAATAAGTTAGGTCTTTATTCTCTGGAGCGCAGAAGGTTAAGGGGGGACTTGATGGAGGTCTTTAAAATGATGAGAGGGATAGACAGAGTTGATGTGATCAAGCTTTTCCCTTTGAGAATAGGGAAGATTCAAACAAGAGGACATGACTTCAGAATGAAGGGACAGAAGTTTAGGGGTAACATGAGGGGGAACTTCTTTACTCAGAGAGTGGTAGCGGTGTGGAATGAGCTTCCAGTGGAAGTGGTGGCGGCAGGTTCGTTGGTATCATTTAAGAATAAATTGGATAGGCATATGGATGAGAAGGGAATGGAGGGTTATGGTATGAGTGCAGGCAGGTGGACTAAGGGAAAAAAATTGTTCGGCACGGACTTGTAGGGCCGAGATGGCCTGTTTCCGTGCTGTAATTGTTATATGGTTATATGGTTATAAATATATACACACATGAATAAATAAACTGGTAAAGTGCAAATAACAGAAAGTGGTTGTTAATAATCAGAGTTTTGTCCGAGCCAGGTTTAATAGCCTGATGGCTGTGGGGAAGTAGCTATTCCTGAACCTGGTTGTTGCAGTCTTCAGGCTCCTGTACCTTCTACCTGAAGGTAGCAGGGAGATGAGTGTGTGGCCAGGATGGTGTGGGTCTTTGATGATACTGCCAGCCTTTGAGGCAGCGACTGCGATAAATCCCCTCGATGGAAGGAAGGTCAGAGCCGATGATGGACTGGGCAGTGTTTACTACTTTTTGCAGTCTTTTCCTCTCCAGGGCGCTCAAATTGCCGAACCAAGCCACGATGCAACCGGTCAGCATGCTCTCGACTGTGCACCTGTAGAAGTTAGAGAGAGTCTTCCTTGACAATCCGACTCTCCGTAATCTTCTCAGGAATTAGAGGCGCTGATGAGCTTTTTTGATAATTGCGTTAGTGTTCTCGGACCAGGAAAGATCTTCAGAGATGTGCACGCCCAGGAATTTGAAGTTCTTGACCCTTTCAACCATCGACCCGTTGATATAAATGGGGCTGTGGGTCCCCCTCCTACTCCTTCCAAAGTCCACAATCAGTTCCTTGGTTTTGCTGGTGTTGAGGGCCAGATTATTGCGCTGGCACCATATGGACAGTTGCTCGATCTCTCTTCTATATTCTGACTCATCCCCATCAGTGATACGCCCCTCAATAGTGGTGTCGTCAGCGAACGTCAGCGACGCTCCTTTAGGAAGGAGATGAGGAGGAATTTCTTCAGTCAGAGGGAGGTGAATCTGTGGGATTCTTTGCCACAGGAAGCAAAGTCAGTGGATATATTTAAGGCAGAGATAGAGAGATTCTTGATTAGTGCGGGTGTCAGGGGTTATGGGGAGAAGGCAGGAGAGTGGGGTTAGGAGGGAGAGATAGATCAGCCATGATTGAATGGCGGGGTAGAATTGATGGGCCGAATGGCTTAATTCTACTCCAAATCACTTATTACCTTATGAAAGACCTGGAGGAAAGCCACAAGGTCACAGAAAGAACGTGCAAACTCCATGAATGAAGTTTCATAAAATGCACTCAGATCTATTATCTTGTATGGACCTTACTAGATATTATATATATATATAAATTATACATGTTTCAAATGTTTAATCATATGAAATTGAATTCTGAAGTCAATATATTGAAATTGTATGTCACTCAGAATTTCCACATTTTCAAAGTTTAGTTCGAAAATTGATATCAAAAAATTCAAAACTTTGATTTATGATATTGATTCATCAACATTTATGATATTGATTCATCAACCATTAGGCCTTCCCAACTGTCTCGTATTAGCTGGGACATCCCGTATATTGGGCTAAAGTGGTTTGTCCTGTACGGGACCGCCCTTGTCCCAAATTTAACTGCTACTACTTGGGTCGAGGGGACTGTCGGGTCGGAGCGCCGCGTCCAGCCCCCGCCCCACCCGTCCCGACGTAGTGCAGCCCATGGAGTGCAGCAGCAGCGCCTCGCACGTGGCCCCGTCGGTGGGCAGCCCGGCCCGCTGTCCGACCTTCGGACCTTTGCGTACCGCCGACTCCACCACCACCCCTCCTTCTCATGGCCGATCATCGGTTCATGAGTTGGATGGGGCGCCGGACTTTGCGTGGGGCCTGGGCCAAAACTCCTCAGCTGGCCCGCCGGCTGGGCTTTGTGTGCAGTCCAGCACCCGGGCCAACTCATCATTCACCCAGCCACGGCCGAGTCAGTCAATGAATTGCCTTCGGGAATTTGTCCCGTATTTTGACTTTTTGTCCATTATTTGGGAGTGAGAAAGTTGGCAACCTTAGCCACCATCGATCACCCGTTCACACTAGTTCCACGTTATCCCACTTTTTCATCAACTCCATGCACACTAGGGGGCAATTTACAGAGGGGCCGATTAACCTACAAACCCGCATGCCTTTGGGATGTTGGAGGGAACCTGAGCACCCGGAGAAAACCCACAAGATCAAAGGTGCAAACTCCACACAGACAACACCAGGATCACGATCAAACCCAGGATGGGAAAGCATTGGGAAATTCCAAGTGCAGCCTCACCAGTGTCTTGTACAAAATTCAGTCAATGGTCATGGATGTGCGAGAGAATCAAGAACCAGAGGACATAGGTTTAAGGTGAAAGTGGAAAGATTTAACAGGAACCTTTTAGGGGCAACTTTTTCATGGAGAGAGATGGGGCGGGATGGGCCGAAGGGAATTTTTCCATGCAGTAAGAATCTACAACATGCACTGTTACTCTCCAGATGTTAGGCAGAGGTTCATTAATTGCCAGACACACATCAGTTTAGCTTAGAAATACATTGCGGAAACAGGCCCTTAGGCTCACCGAGTCCGCGCCGACCAACGATCCCCGCACATTTGTCACGGTGGCACAGCGGTAGAGTTGCTGCCTTACAGCGAATGCAGCTCCAGAGACCCGGGTTCGATCCCGACTATGGGTGCTGTCTGTACGGAGTTTGTACGTTCTCCCCGTGACCTGCGTGGGTTTTCTCCGAGATCTTCGGTTTCCTCCCACACTCCAAAGACGTGCGGGTTTGCAGGTGAATTGGCTTGGTAAATGTAAAAATTGTCCGTAGTGTGTGTAGGATAGTGTTAATGAGTGGGGGTCGCTGGTCGGCGGGGATCACTGTTTCCGCGCTGTATTTCTAAACTAAACTAAAAATGAACACTGTCCTGCACACACGAGGGACAATTTACATTTATAACAAGCCAATTCATCTACAAACATGTACGTCTTTGGAGTGTGGGAGGAAACTGGAGATCCCGGTGAAAACACACGCAGGTCACGGGGAGAACGGACAAACTCCGTACAGACAGCACCTGTAGTCAGGATGGAACCCAGGACTCTGGCGCTGTGAGGAAGCAACTCTACCGCTGCGCCACCGTGACACCTCCAGTCACGTACCCCGACACCCTGACATCTGCTCCAAGCTGACCTTGGAAGACCAACATGAAGATCTGAGTGTGGAAGAAGGAACTGCAGGCGCTGGTTTAAACCGAAGTTAGACACAAAAAGCTGGAGCAACTCAGCGGGACAGGCAACATCTCCATTAGAAGGAATGGGTGACGTTTCGGGTCGAGACCCTTCTTCAGTACCGTCCGAGCCACTTTACAGCCAACTTAATGCCAGAGTGATGTTGTCAGGGAGTAGTGAAGTGCCAACTGGCATCTCAACAATGAATCAATGCTTTGTCAAGCAGGATGTGGTGAGGTACAGCAGAGTTTCCATTCCACTGCAAACCCTGAACAGTTGTAATAATATCAGATGTTTGGCGCAGTTACAGCTGCCCTCTCCAGTTGTGCAGCAGCAGCAGCTAATGTCCCCCTGGTCAATCTGACTCACCCGGCCAAAACCCAACGGCCACATTGCTGGCATTGATGCTTGTGCATATCAATGCCAAATGAGGGCGTCATCCGTCAGATGTGTGGTGCAAGTCAAGCACACATTCCTTACTGCAACAAGATGGTTGTGGGCAAAACACATTGTTTGCAGTGGCTGGGATTGTTTGCATCTCGATAGAAGAGCTAGATAGAGCTCTTAAAGATAGCGGAGTCAGGGGATATGGGGAGAAGGCAGGAATGGGGATGATCAGCCATGATCACATTGAATGGCGGTGCTGGCTCCAAGGGCCTATTTCTGCACCTATTGTCTATTGCATCTGCCCTGAGACTGTAATAGACTGAGTGCTTGGCCCACCAAGTCCACGCCGACCAGCGATCACCTTGTTCACTCTAGGTGTCCCACTAACATTTTGGGCCCCATATCTGAGGATGGATGTGCAGGCCCTGGAGAGGGTCCAGAGGAGGTTTACAAGAATGATCCCAGGAATGAGTAGGTTAATCTTTGATGGGCTTTTTGTTGGCCTGAAGACAATAGACAGTAGGCCATTCGGCCCTTCAAGCTAATAGGAATCTGAGAGGTAATTTTTTTACACAAAGGGGGGTGGGTGTATGGAACGAGCTGCCGGAGGAGACAATAGACAATAGGTGCAGGAGTAGGCCATTCGCCCCTTCGAGCCAGCACCGCCATTCAATGTGATCATGGCTGATCATCCCCAATCAGTACCCCGTTCCTACCTTCTCCCCATATCCACTGACTCCGCTATCTTTAAGAGCCCTATCTAGCTCTCTCTTGAAAGTATCCAGAAAACCGGCCTCCACGGCCCCCTGGTCTCCGTTCTAAATGGCTTACCCCTTATTCTTAAACAGTGGCCCCTGGTTCTGGACTCCCCCAACACCGGGAACATGTTTCCTGCCTCTAGCGTGTCCAAACCCTTAATAAGGTTTCAATAAGATCCCCGCTTATCCTTCTAATCTCCAGAGTATACAAGCCCAGCTGCTCCATTCTCTCAGCATATGACAGTCCCGCCATCCCGGGAATTAACCTTGTAAACCTACGCTGCACTCCCTCAATAGCAAGAATGTCCTTCCTCAAATTAGTGGGCCAAATCTGCACACAATTCTCCAGGTGTTGTCTCACCAGGGCCTTGTACAACCGAAGAAGGACCTCTTTGCTCCTATATTCAACTCCTCTTGTTATAAAGGCCAACATGCCATTCACTTTCTTCGCAGCCTGCTGTACCTGCATGCTTACTTTCAGTGACTGATGAACAAGGACCCCCAGATCCCGTTGTACTTCCCCTTTTCCCAACTTGACACCATTTAGATAATAATCTTCCTTCCTGTTTTTGCTACCAAAGTGGATAATCTCACATTTATCCACATTAAACTGCATCTGCTATGCACCTGCCCACTCACCCAACCTGTCCAAGTCACCCTGCATTCTCATAGCATTCTCCTCACGGTTCACACTGCCACCCAGCTTTGTGTCATCTGCAAATTTGCTAATGTTACTTTGAATCCCTTCATCTAAATCATTGCTGTATATTTTAAAGACTAACATAAACCTATATGCTCTTGTTCTAGATTCCCCTACCAAGAACTTTGCCAAATACATCCAGAGGAGATGACAATTTACAAAAAGATGCAGAAACATCAAAAATAGGTGCAGGAGGAGGCCATTCGGCCCTTCGAGCCAGCACCGCCATTCATTGTGATCATGGCTGATCGTCCCCAATCAATAACCCGTGCTTGCCGTCTCCCCATATCCCTTGATTCCACTAGCCCATAGAGCTCTATCTAACTCTCTCTTAAATCCATCCAGCGATTTGGCCTCCACTGCCCTCTGTGGCAGGGAATTCCACAAATTCACAACTCTCTGGGTGAAAACTTTTCTCTCACCCCCATCTTAAATGATTTATTCTAAGACTGTGGCCCCTGGTTCTGGACTCGCCCAACATTGGTAACATTTTTCCTGCATCTAGCTTGTCCAGTCATTTTATAATTTTATATGTTTCTATAAGATCCCCCCTCATGCTTCTAAACTCCAGTGAATACAAGCCCAGTCTTTTCAATCTTTCCTCATATGACTGTCCCGCGTTCCTGGGGATCAATCTCGTGAACCTACGCTGCACTGTCTCAATCACAAGGATGTCCTTCCTCAAATTAGGAGACCAAAACTGTACACAATACTCCAGATGTTTTCTTACCAGTGCCTTATACAACATGGCTGATCATCCCCAATCAATAACCCGTGCCTGCCTTCTCCCCATATCCCTTGATTCTACTAGCCCCTAGAGCTCTATCTAACTCTCTCTTAAATCCATCCAGCGATTTGGCCTCCACTGCCCTCTGTGGCAGGGAATTCCACAAATTCACAACTCTCTGGGTGAAAAAGTTTTTCCCCCACAGTCTTAAATGGCCTCCCCTTTATTCTAAGACTGTGGCCCTGGTTCTGGACCCGCTTAACATTACGAACATATAATTTTATATGTTTCTATAAGATCACCCCTCATCCTTCTAAACTCCAGTGAATACAAGCCTAGTCTTTTCAATCTTGCCTCATATGACAGTCCCGCCATCCCAGGGTTCAATTTCTTCCCAGAGAAGAAAGAAAAATTAAAGTGACGAGTTAGAATGGAAATTAAAATGTTCTATCTTCAGTATCGGTCGATCCATTGTTAAGTTGTGGCCTGTGGCTGATGTAATGGTCGTGTTGAGAACAGTGACTCATTCACCACACAATACCGAGCCTCTGACTACCTGCCGCAGCCACTGCACTCATATGACTGGTCCAATTTCACACGCTACCAACCCAGAATGGAAAACACCGTGCGTAGGAAGGAACTGCAGATGCTGGTTTACACCGAAGGTAGACACAAAATGCTGCAGTAACTCAGTGGGCCAGGCAGCAACAGTGGAGAGATGGAATAGGCTATTCAGGGAGTGCAGCGTAGGTTTACAAGGTTAATTTCAGGGATGGCGGGTACCGAGGAACAGTGAAATGCATTGTTGTGTACAGTTGAGTACAGGTATCACTGTACATAAGCACTGAGATACATCTTAGGTAAGCATCTCAGATACAGTACAAGTGTATAGCAGCAGTACACTGAGGCAGTATACAGAGTCGCCAGTTTGGTGCCAGTTCCAGGTCCCAGTTGTTGTAAGATCATAAGGTATAGAAGCAGCGTTAATTGAATCCTTTATTTGTCATTCAGACCTTTCGGTCTGAACGAAATGTCGTTGCCTGCAGCCATACATGTAATAATAACAAAACACAATAAACACAAATTAACATCCACCACAGTGAGTTCACCAAACACCTCCTCACTGTGATGGAGGCAAAAGTCTTAGAGTTACTGTCTCTTCCCTCCTCTTCTCCCTCTGCGCTGAGGCGATACCCCACCGGGCGATGGTAAGTCAGTCCCGCGGTTCAAGCTCCGCGGCCCGGGGGGTTGTCGAAGCTGCCCGCAGCTGTTACAACGGGTGCTCCGGAAAACAGGCACCAGCATGTGACCTGCGAGCTCCCGACATTGTCCTCCACTGGCCCGCGGCCGAGCCCCGGATCCAGGTCGCCGCCGCCTCAGCCGCCGGAGCATCGTCTCCGCTCCGCACCGGGCCGCCCACAAGGCAGCGTCTCAGCCCCGCACCGGGCTGCCCCCACGGAAGCACCTTCCAGCCGGGAGCCGGTCCGCCCACACGGCAGTGTCTCAGCCCCGCACCGTTCGCCCTCACCGGAGCGCCGAGTCGTGCCGCTACCCGGACGTCGCCACAGCTCGAAGACGGCCAGCCTCGCGTTGGTGAGTCCTGGCTGGCTCTACCTCCGGACCCTCGAGGTCGGTCGCAGGTTGGAGGCCGCCAGCTCCGCCATTAGGCCTCAGCGCAGACGGGGGAAGAGAAGGGGGATACGACAAAAAGTCGCATTCCCCCGAAGGGAGAGACAGAAAGCTCTGTTTCACCCTCCCCCCACACACATAACACCACCTAATAACCAAAAAATGTACTAAACTAGACAAAAAAAAACAACATAAAAAGTAAAAACAGACAGACTGCAGGCGAGCCGCAGCTGTATCACAGCGCCGCCACTTCCAGAGTCAAGTGGCGGCGTTAAGCCACAATTAAAGGGCCTGTCCCACTCGGCGATTTTATCGGCGACTGCCGGCGTCATTGACTGACGTATCAGGGTCGCCGAAAGATTTTGAACATTTCAATGCCCAGCGACAACAATTAAAATGTTGCGACGCTTGAGGAAGCACCGCGCGTCAATACATCGTCACGCTGCGATTTTTTTCGGTGAGCTGATACATCAGTCAATGATGACGACATGCGCTGAAAGAAATCGCCAAGTGGGGCAGGCCCTTTTGTCTACTCTGCCATTCAATCATGGCTGATCTATCTCTCCCTCTCAACCACATTCTCCTGCCTTCTCCCCCATAACCCCTGACACCCGTACTCATCAAGAAAGCACAGGGTTCTTGACCTGACCATGGCGTCCCATTGCCCTGGCGAAAAATGAGGAGAAAACCAGAATTGCCGTGAAAAGCTTATTGGGAGTACAGACAGCAGCAGTGGTCAGGATCGAACCCAGGTCTCTGGAGCAGTGAGACAATAGACAATAGGTGCAGGATAAGGCCATTCGGCCCTTCGAGCCAGCACCGCCATTCAATGTGATCATGGCTGATCATCCCCAATCAGTACCCCGTTCCTGCCTTCTCCCCATATCCCCTGACTCCGCTATCTTTAAGAGCCCTATCTAGCTCTCTCTTGAAAGTATCCAGAGAACCGGCCTCCACCGCCCTCTGAGGCAGAGAATTCCACAGACTCACAACTCTCTGTGTGAAAAAGTGTTTCCTCGTCTCCGTTCTAAATGGCTTACCCCTTATTCTTAAAAGGGGCGAGGCAGCAACTCTACCGCCACGCCACAGCGCCACCCCCGACTTCTAAACAGCGTCATTGGCTGGACAAAGGACTTTGGGTTTTTGGTTTTGCACCAGTATTGTGGTTATTAATTTTTTTAAATAATATATATTATCTACGTGAATTGTGCTGATGGGTCTGTGCGTGAGAATTCCATTGTTCCACTTTGGTATGTGATGGTCATTGACAATGGGCATACAGAAGAAGGTCAAAGCTCGTTTCAGATATAGTGTGAGTGTTTGCTGACATTTGAGAGATGATTTTAATATTCAGCACTTCAAAGGAAGGATACAATTCTTTTAATTCAGTATGCTGTGGAGGCCAAGTCAATGGATATTTTTAAGGCAGATGGATAGATTCTTGATTAGTACGGGTGTCAGGGGTTATGGGGGGAAGGCAGGAGAATGGGGTTAGGAGGGAGAGATAGATCAGCAGTGATCAAATGGTGGAGTAGACTTGATGGGCCGAATGGCCTAATTCTTTTCCTATCACTTATGAACTTGTGATACAGCATAGAGACAGGCCCTGCAGCCTGCTGAGTCCACTATCCTCACCAACTATTGATCATTTGTTCAGACTAGTTCCAGGTTGTTCCACTTTCCTAGCCACTCGCTGCACACCACGGGAGATTGCAACCTTCACGTGGTCCGCCCTGCTTCGACGAATGCAATCAACTTGGCATGCACAACCAAATAAGATCAAATAGAACAAGTTGTCCAACAACTTTAGGCTGTGCACGCCATACGCACGAAGAAGAGAAGACACCACCGAAGAGGCCAATTAACCAACAAACATGCAGGTCTTTGGGACGTGGGGGGAAACCGGAGCACCTGGAGGAAACCCACGCGGTCACAGGGAGCACGTGCAAACTCCACACACACAGACAGCACCTGTCAGGAGCAAACCCGGGGTCTGTGGGGCTGTGAGGCAGCAGCTCTACCAGCTTCAGTGCTCCAAGCATTTTGATGAACCATTCTGGAGATCCCACCACAACACACATAGACAATAGATGCAGGAGTAGGCCATTCGAACCTTTGAGCCAGCACTGCTATTCAATGTAATCATGGCTGATCAATACGGCCCAGGGAACTGCATAAGGAACGTGGAAATAAACATCTTGAAAATTGAACAGTTTAAGAAAGAACTGAAGATGCTGGAAAAATCTACGGTAGGCAAAAATGCTGGAGAATCTCAGTGGGTGAGGCAGCATCTTTTTGTCTACCTTAATATTGAACTGCTGTGTTTCGTCAGGCTGCCTACGCCGACTTTGTTTCGAAAGGAACACAACGGCATGAAGCACATTCGTCCGCTTGGCAAAGTCCAACGTGGAAGTGAGTTTGTTGGGGCAGATCTCAGGGAACACATGGAAGTCGTCCACTTGCGCCAGTGGAGATGATGACTAGCAGACGCAGCGATGGTCGACTCTGCCAGAGGAGAGGTCATGTACCGGGAGATAATCTCTGCCAGGTGTCAGACGGGAAAACATTCACTGAAATATCCCTGGAGTAACTGCTGAAGGCGCAGGGGTAGAGTTGCTGCCACACAGCGCCGGATCGACCCGGGTTCGATCCCGACTATGGGTACAGAGTTTATACGTTCTTCCCGTGACCTGCGTGGGTTTTCTCCGAGATCTTCGGTTTCCTCCCAACCTCCAAAGACGTACAAGTTTGTAGGTTCATTGGCTTGGTGTAAGTGTAAATGATCTCTATGTGTGTAGGATAGTGCTAATTTGCAGTGATCCTTGGTCGGCGCGGGCTCGGTGAGCCGAAGAGCCTGTCTCCATGCTGTATCTCTAAACTAAACCATCTGTTACAAGATCAGCCATCATTTGCTAAAGCTCGACAAAGTAGTCTATCCAGGTGAGGCAGAGGTTCACCTGCACCTCCTCCAACCTCATCTATTGCATCCGCTGTTCCAGGTGTCAACTGCACTACATCGGTGAGACCAAGCATACGCTTGGAGATCGTTTCGCCCAACACCAACAACAGTTCGCACTAACCAACCTGATCTCCCGGTGGCTCAGCACTTCAACTCCCCCTCCCATTCCCAATCCGACCTTTCTGTCCTGGGCCTCTTCCATTGCCAAAGTGAGGCCCACCCCAAATTGGAGGAGCAACACCTCATATTTTGCTTGGGTAGTTTACACCCCAGCGGTATGAACATTGACCTCCAATTTCAGGTAGTCCTTGCTGTCTCCTTCCTTCCCCTCCCCTTCCCAGCTCTCCCACTGTCTCCACCTCCTCCTTTCTCCACCCCCCCCACCCCCCCCACATCAGTCTGAAGAAGGGTCTCAACCCGAAACGTCACCTATTCCTTCGCTCCATGTATGCTGCCTCACCCGCTGAGTTTCTCCAGCATTTTTGTCTACCAGGAATTTAATTCGTCAGAGGGCGGTGAATCTGTGGAATTCTTTGCCACAGAAGCTGTGGAGGCCAAATCAGTGGATATTTTTAAGGTGGAGATTGACAGATTCTTGATTAGTACGGGTGATGAGGAGAAGGCAGGAAAATGGGGTTGAGAGGGAGTGATAGATCAGCCATGATTAAATGGCGGAGTAGACTTCATGGGCCGAATGGCCCAATTCTGCTCCTAGATGTAATGAATTTATAAACTCTGCCTACCGGTCTACTCTCTGGCGAGGGGGTCTCAGAGTGTTGTGTGGATTGGTGATGGGGGATGTGAATGTTTCGACGCAAAATTGGAACAGGAAGATTTTTGAATGGATGCCAGATATCTTCAGAAAGGGAAGCTAACAGGAAGAGGTTGTAAGCTACCTAGGAGGTCACTTCAGTTGTCAGAGAATGAAACGGTCTGTGGATATGGTAACCATTTCCCTAACTATAAAAATTGAAAATTATTTTCTATTATCATCCCTGCATTTTACTGAGATTTTTTTTTGATTTTAATTTTAAGGTCATATGCTCATACTCACCATACTGCAGAGTATTCCAGATTTTTAGAATTCACTTGTGTACCACAGAAATATTGATGCATAAAAAATAGGTGCAGGAGTAGGCCATTCGGCCCTTCGAGCCAGCACCGCCATTCAATGTCTGATCATCCAAAATCAGTACCCCGTTCCTGCTTTCTCTCCATATCCCTTGATTCCATCAGCCCTAAGAGTTATATCTAAAGGGCCTGTCCCATGAGCATGCGATTGCATGCGGCAAGCGCGACCAAATCGGAAGTGGGAGAAGCGCGGAGGTCGAGTGATCCCGTACGAGTTGACGTGACGTTTGTGCAAAGTCCGTGGGAAGTTCGCGCGTGACATACCGAGTCGAGATGCTGGGCACGGCCGTCGAAGCGGTGCGTACGGCCTCAATGCGGCTGTACGGAATTTTTGAACACGGTCAGTTTTTCGGAGCCCCACGCGATGTCGGGACCAGGTCCGCACAACTCCATACGGCTCCGGCGATCGAAGTGGGACCGGCCCCGCGAGGCCGTACGGCTCAAGCGACCACGTTAGGTCGCGCTTGCCGCATGCGGTCGCATGCTCGTGGGGCAGGCCCTTAACTCTCTCTTGAATACATCCAATGAATTGGCCTCCACTGCCTTCTGTGGCATAGAATTCCACAGATTCATAACTCTCCGGGTGAAAAGGTTTTACTTCATCTCAGTCCTAAATGGCCGACCCCTTATTTTTAGTCTGAAGAATGGTCTCGACCCGAAACATCACCTATTCCTTTGCTCCATAGGTGCTGCCTCACCCGCTGAGTTTCTCCAGCATTTTTGTCTACCTTATTCTTAAACTGTGACCCCTGGTTCTGGACTTCCCCAACATCGCGAACCTTTTTTCCTGCATCTAGCCTGTCCAATCTCTAAAGTGTTTTATATGTTTCTATCAGATTGCCTCTCATCCTTCTAAACTCCATAGTATACAAGCCCAGCCGATCCATTCTTTCATCATATGTCAGTCCCGCCATCCCGGGAATTAACCTGGTGAACCTGCACTGCACTCCCTCAATAGCAAGAATGTCCTTCTTCAAATTAGGAGACCAAAACTGCACACAATACTCCAGCTGTGGTCTCACCAGGGTCCTGTACAACGGCAGAGGGACCTCTTTGCTCCTATACTCAAATCCTCTCGCTATGAAGGCCAACGTGTCATTTGCTTTCTTCACTGCCTGCAGTATCGGCATGCTTACTCTCAGTTTGTTATTCCGTTATCATGTACCTCTCAACCCAAAACGTCACCGATCCATGTTCTTCACAGATACTGCCTGACCTGCTGAGTTACTCCTGCACTCTAAGAAGTTAAACTCAGTGGGGTACTTTTTTTAAACCACAGCTTTACCTTGTACTAAACGTTATTCCCTTATCATGTATCTTATACACTGTGAATGGATTGAGTGTAATTATGTATTGTCTTTCCGCTGACTGGTTAGCACGCAATGAAAGCTTTTCACTGTACCTCGGTATATGCGACAATAAACTAAACTGAACTCAAAATTGAGAGGGGCAAAGATTAGAGGAGATGTGCGGGGCAGGTTTTTTTACACAGAAGGTGGTGGGTGCCTGGAACGCGCTGCCAGGGGTGGTGGTTGGAGGCAGATACGACAGTGGTGTTTAACTGACCTTCAGATAGACACATGTTTAAGAAGGAACTGCAGAAGGGTCTGAAGAAGGGTGTTGACCCGAAACGTTCCCTATTTCCTTCGCTCCATAGATGCTGCCTCACCCGTTGAGTTTCTCCAGCATTTTTGGCTACTTCAGATAGACACATGGTTCTGCAGGGAATGGAGGGATATGGATCTCGGGCAGGCAGAGGAGGCTAATTCAACTTGGCATCATATTCGGCACAGACATTGTGGGCTGAAGGGCCTGTTCCTGTGCTGTACTGTTCTATGTTCTCTGTTTTTATATTGTATATTATTCCAATAATGTTCAATTTATAAACATGGGTTAGACTTTATACTTGTTAGCCGATAATTTAGCTGTTGGCTGTCAGGCTAATTGACTTAGTAAAATCGTAAAAAGGTCCCTACTGTGTGTAGGATAGTGTTAGTGTGTGGGGATAGCTGGTCGGCACGGACTCTGTGGGCCGAAGGGCCTTGTTCCCGCGTTGTATCTCTACACTAAACCTATTAAAGCAGAAGTTGATTGGTCACAAAATCAAAAGTCGAGGTTGGTATATAGATGGGGGAAAAAAAACCTCTTGATAAATGCTTAGTCTGAAGAAGGGTTTCAGGTTAAGACCGTTCTTCAGACTGAGATTCAGGGGTGAAGGGATCTAGAGATAAGGAAGGGCAAGGTGTGAAATGGTTCATTGTTGGCTGAGGGGAAGTTGTTGGTTCCATATCTCTGGTTTCCCTCTCCCCCGACTCTCAGTCGGAAGAAGGGTCTCGACTCGAAACGTCATCCATTCCTTCTCCCCAGAGACCCGTTGAGTTACTCCAGCACTTTGTGAAACACCACCTATCCATGTTCTCCAGAGATACTGCCTGTCCCACTGAGTTACTCCAGCACTCTGTGAAACGTCACCTATCCATGTTCTCCAGAGATGCTGCCTGACCCGCTGAGTTACTCCAGCATTTTGTGTCTATCTTCGGTGTGAAAGAGATGATTCGTTCAATCAATTTAGCATCAATCATCGGTTTAAACCAACGTCTGCAGTTCCTCCCTATACAAGCTTAGTTTTTACACATTTATATAATCCAGTTATATAATACTTGATGACTAGAAAAATAAGCAAAGTTGATGCGTGGAGACAGTGAGCATAAATAGAGTAGTCATTATACTCACTGACAGTTTGATCATTACCTCCGGGTATATGTTAAACATCGGGTCGGCAATCTCTGTCCTTGGATTCAAAACAACAAAGGGGATGACTAATGACAGATGCAAAAAAAGCTGGAGTAACTCAGCAGGACAGGCAGCATCTCTGGAGAGAAGGAATGGGTGACATTTCATGTCGAGACCCTTCTTCAGACTGAGAGTCGGGGGAGAGGGAAACGAGAGATATAGATGGTGATGTAGAGAGGTGTAGAACAAATGAATGAAAGATATGCAAAAAAAAGTAACAATGATAAAGGAAACACGGCAAAAAAATGGACAGACGTTACTGCCATCCATAAAACGTCACCTATTCCTTCTCCCCAAAGATGCTGTCTGACCTGCTGAGCAACTTCAGCATTTTGTGTCTATCTTCGGTTTCAAGCAGCTTCTGTAGTTCCATCCTACACAATACATTTGCAAATCCAAGTCTATTTCTCACCCCCCCTCCACCAACCCCCACCCCCCCCCCCCCCCCCGCTATAATTTCAGGAAGACATATTTTCTTGGAATGTAAGTAAGTTTGTCACCGTATGTCATGTTGTCACTTGCGGAGCGGAGCACCAAGGCAAATTCCTTGTATGTGAATACTTGGCCAATGAACTTATTCAAACTTCAAACTTGATGTAATTCCCTTCAGATCAGGAGAATTATGGCCTGGGTTGACCAGTGGTGGCACTTCCGTATACACAAATCACCAGCCATGAATTTGTAGACTCTCTGGACGCTGAATATGTCCAGGTTCGTAGGCTAATGTTTGGATAAAAATTGTAGGTTAATTGGCTTGGTTGAAATGTGAACGTGTCCCTAGTGTGTGCAGGATCGCGGTTGTGTGTGTGGGGGGGGGGGATCGCAGGTGGGCACGGGCTCTGTGGGCCGAAGTGCCTGTTGCCGTGCTGCATCTCCAAAACTAAAACCACACGACAGATATTTAAAATATAAAACTTTAATGAAACAGAGTTTGTTTTGTGGACTGCAGTGCTTTTGGCCACGAAGCCAGAAGTTAAGGTCTAAAGAACCGGTTGAACTAGGGAAGGAAAACAAACAGGAATCCTAAATAAAATGCAGACAGCACATGCCACTGTTGCTTCAGTAAGTGGGAAGATCAGAGAGAATTCTATAGCTGATAATCTGGCCAGCTGCTTCTTCCAATGCATATTTAGTGGGGATAGGTAAAAAAGTTTTTTTCATCTGAAATCTGCTTCAAAGTGTTTCATCTTCGGCAATTCAATGACACATTACTAGTCTTCTTCCATAGACAAAAAAAGCTGGGGTAACTCAGCGGGTAACTCTGGAGAGAAGGAATGGGTGATGTTTTGGGTCGAGACCCTTTTTCAGACCTGGGTTCTTCGGGCAGAGTAGACTTGACGGGCCGAATGGCCTAATTCTGCTGCTATCGCTTATGATCTTCATCAAGAATCTGCTGATCTATCTCTCGCTCCGAACCCCATTCTCTTGCCTTCTCTTCTAAACCCCTGACTCCCGCACTAATCAAGGATCTATCTATCTCTGCCTTAAAAATATCCATTGACTTGGCCTCCACAGCCGTCTGGGGCCATCAATCAATGTTAAATCAGATGAAGTGTTGGAATCGAGGAAATCCAGTGAAAATTAGAGACCGGAAGAGATAGAATCATCTAAATTTCAAATTCTGGCATAAACCAAGAGTAACAACTTCAAATGTGTTTGCCAAAAAAAAAATTGCAAAGTATTGGTCAAATTAATTTTTTTGAGCGATTGAACAAGGACCAATTCTTCCAAGAATGTTGGCAGTGCCATTTATAGCCACCTCCTCTGTGTAATAATTAAGCTCACACCATGATAAATCCTAACTGCTGCCACATGCGGTGAAGGAAATCTCCAGCGCAGATTGGTTAATGTGTTTACAGTAACTCTCCATTGTTGAGTTAAACAAAAGGGCAACGTTTCTGTTGCTCATTGACAGATTAATCAAACCGACAACTCGGCTCGGAGAGTTGAGAAAGAGAGAAAGCTTTCCAGGCGGAGAGGTTTCCAGCTGACTCTTGTCAAAGGACAGATGTCATGGCAGGTCTGGCTCGAAGGGCCGAATGGCCTACTCCTGCACCTATTGTCCATGTCTATGCCTGCTGCCGTTACAACACGTTAGACGCTCAGAGTCTCTTACCCAGAGTAGGGGAATCGAGGCCCAGACGACACGGGTTCAAAGTGAAGGGGAAAAGATTTAATAGGAATCTGAGGGGTAACTTTTTCCACACAGTGTACGGGTGTACGGAATGAGCTGCCAGATGAGGTAGTTGAGGCAGGGACTATCCCAACATTTAAGAAACAGTTTGACAGGTACATGGATAGGACAGGTTTGGAGGGATATGGACCATGGTGGGACTAGCGTAGCAGGGACATGTTGGCCGGTGTGGGCAAGATGGGCCGAAGGGCCTGTTTCCATGCTGTATCACTCTATGACACTGTAACATACAATCCAGGATATTCCCTACTCGTTTAACTCACTACCTCCCGGTATGACTCAACTCTCCTCGCCTGGCCTTTGAACAACTTCCAAGCATCAAGATGGAAAGAGTGCAGAGAAGGTTTACGATGATGTTGCCAGGACTCGAGGGCCTGAGCTACAGGGAGAGGTTGGGGCAGGCTAGGACTTCATTATGTGGAGTGCAGGAGGGATGAGGGCTGATCTTGGAGAGGTGTACAAAATCACCAAGAGTATAGGAAGGAAACGCAGATGCTGGTTTACACTGAAGATGGACACAAAACGCTGGAGTAACTCAGCGGGTCAGGCAGCATCTGTGGAGAACATGGATAGGTGACGTTTCACAGAGTGCTGGAGTAACTCAGCGGGTCAGGCAGCATCTGTGGAGAACATGGATAGGTGACGTTTCACAGAGAGCTGGAGTAACTCAGCGGGTCAGGCAGCATCTGTGGGGAACATGGATAGGTGACGTTTTAGGTTTAGACTGAGAGTCAGAAGAGAGGGAAATAATAGGCTGAATGCGGAGTCTTTTTCCCAGGGAAGGGGAATCGAGAACCAGAGGACACGGGTTTAAGGTGAGAGGGGAAATATTTAATAGGAACGCGAGCTGCCAGAGGAGGTAGTTGAGGCTGGGACTATAAACAATGTTTAAAAGGCATTTGGACAGGTACGTTCATAGGGAGGGTTTAAGAGGAATATGGACCAAGCATGGGCAAATGGGACCAGCTAAGGTGGAGCATAGATGAGCTGGGCTGAATGGCCTGTTTCCATGTGTAGGAAGGAACTGCAGATCCTGGTTTAAAGAGAAAATAGACACAAAAACTGGAGTAATTCAGTGGGAAGAGTATAGGAGCAAAGAGGTCCTTCTGCATTTGTACAGGGCCCTAGTGAGACCACACCTGGAGTGTTGTGTGCAGTTTTGGACCCCTGATTTGAGTAGGAACATTCTTGCTATTGAGGGAGTGCAGCGTAGGTTTACAAGGTTAATTCCCGGGATGGCGGGACTGTCATATGCTGAGAGAATGGAGCGGCTGGGCTTGTACACTCTGGAGTTTAGAAGGATGAGAGTGGATCTTATTGAAACATATAAGATTATTAAGGGTTTGGACACGCTAGAGGCAGGAAACATGTTCCCGATGTTGTGGAAGTCCAGAACCAGGGGCCACAGTTTCAGAATAAGGGGTAAGCCATTTAGAACGGAGACGAGGAAACACTTTTTCACCTGGATAGTTGTGAGTGTGTGGAATTCTCAGCCTCAGAGGGCGGTGGAGGCCGGTTCTCTAGATACTTGCAAGAGAGAGCTAGATAGGGCTCTTAAAGATAGCGGAGTCAGGGGATATGGGAAGAAGGCAGGAACGGGGTACTGATTGGGAATGATCAGCAATGATCACATTGAATGGCGGTGCTGGCTCGAAGGGCCAAATGGACTACTCCTGCACCTATTGTCTATTGGGACAGGCAGCGTCTCTCGAGAGAAGGAATAAGTTCAGCCTCGCTGATCTACTCCAGCTTTTTGGGCCTGTGTCCATGTGTGAGCCTGGCCAATTGACCGACTCATCGTTGCATGTCTAGCTGGACACCCTTCACATCTTCTGGGCCAGGATGTTGCCAATAACTTTAATATTCACAGTGCTAAAAAATGAAAACTTGCTTGTGAACATTTTATGCTTCTAATTAGAGTAAAAGAATTCAGTGTTTGACTGGCCCGGGAAATCTTAAGCTGAAAATGATTAGGAGGCGATTGAAAACATTGAAATTCTTGGCTGAGATCAGATAGTGCTTTGATCAAGAATTTATCTGGAATCAATTGGAAGGCAACCCACTGAATGCAAGCTGTGGCACTTGATACATCTTCGTGACAACAACATCAAGATGTGTTACGGCTGCATTGTTTCTTCCTCTTATCGAGTGAAACATCACAAGATTAGAAATCGTTCAGCCAGAGCTGAACGCACATCTCGTCATCTGCACACAATGGCGCCTTGCGCTTCTTGTCCACGGTGGTGGAAAGATCGGTGGTAACAGGGCCGCGACATGGTGGTGTCAGCTCCTTCTCATCTGTGGAGATCAAAGATGCCATCGACTGGTCTCAGATCCTTCAAGATGGTCCTCAGTCTAAGAGCTGTGGAGATCCAGGATCTTCTCTCTCGCACACCTGTTTAGTTTAGAGATACAGCGCGGAAACAGGCCCTTCGGCCCACCTAGACCGCGCCGACCAGCGATCCCCGCCCACTACTGAGGACAATTTTACATTTATACATTTATACCAAGCCGATTAAACTACAAACGCGTACGTCTTTGGAGTGTGGGAGGAAACCGAAGACCTCGGACAAAACCCACGCGTTCACGGGTTTAACGTTCAAACTCCCTACAAACTGCACCCGTAGTTGGGATCGAACCCGGGTCTCTGGCACTGCAAGCGCTGTAAGGCAACAACTCTACCGCTACACCACCCTGGCAATATAGAACATGAAAGGGTACAGCACAGGGACAGGCCCTTCGGCCCACAATGTCCGTGCAGAACATGATGAAAAATAGAGTCACACATCACAGCTTATAACAGTTCAGAGACACAGCATGGAAACGGGCCCTTTGGCCCAACTAATCATCGACCACCCGTTCACACTAGTTCTACACCAGATGAAAGCTGTCCAGGGTCTGACCTCCCCAGAGGAGCGTGGGTGAAGCTCAACAGACTTGGTACTGGAGTTGGGCGTTTCAATGCCAGCGTGTGGAGATGGGGGCTCCGCCAGAGCCCAGCCTGTGAATGCGGAGCAGAACAACAGACAGCCAACCATGTCATCTCTGGGTGCCCGCGCTACCACCCACCAAATGGAGCTCAGGGCCTGGCAGACATTGACGCCAACAGATACAACAACCTGGCTGCTCAACACCCGGCTTGAGATCTAAATATTTATGTTTAATTCGCAAGACGACAATTAGTTCTATGTTTTCCCTCTTTCTCAATGCTGGCTGGTTATCATGTGATTGGAGTAGAATTCGGCCATTCGGCCCATCAAGTCTACTCAAGTCATTCAATCATGGTTGCTCTATCTCTCCCTCCGAACCCCATTCTCCTGCCTTCTCCCCATAACCCCTGACACCCGTAATAATAAAGAATCTATCTATCTATCTATATCTGCCTTAAGAATATTCACTGACTTGGCCTCTGCAGGCTTCTATGGCAAAGAATTCTACAGGTTAGCACGCAACAAAAGATTTTCACTGTACCTTGTTGGAGGTGACAATAAACTAAACTGAACTGAACTCCCTACACAGTAGGGGGCAGTCTACAGAGGACAATTAACCTACAAACCCACACGCCTTTGGGATGTGGGAGGAAACCGGAGCTCCCGGAGGAAACCCATGCGGTCACAGGGAGAACGTGCAAACTCCACACACACAGACCGCACCCGAAGGTCAGGATCGAACCCGGGTCACTGGTGCTGACAGGCAGCAGCTCTACCCGCTGACGTCTGCCGGCATCATTGACTGACGTATCAGTGTCGCCGAAAGATTTTGAAGATTTCAATATATCCAGCAGCGACAAAGAAAATAGTTGCGACGCTCGAGGAGACACCGCACGTCAATACGCCATCATGCCGCGGCTTTTTCAGTGATCTGATACGTCAGGCAATGATGCCGGCGGTCGCCGAATAAAATCCCCAAATGGGACAGGCCCTTAACCTTCTCTCCTCCAAATCTTCCCGCGCGGTCAACAGTTGGCCCAGTTGGTCAGTCTCCTCCACGGAAGCTTTCACCTGTACCTCCACACACGTGACACGTGATAAACTCAAAGCCAGGACTCACTCGGAAAGAAAACGCAAACAGATGCTTCATGACTGCCTTCAATGAGGCCAGATCGTGGGGCAATATGAGCTCACATATCTGCTCCTGATGACTATTCAGTAACTCTGGCTGTGACTACAAAGATAGGGAAGTGCTAAGTGAGAAGATGATGTTCAATAGACAATAGGGGCAGGAGTAGGCCTTTCGGCGCTTCGAGCCAGCACCGCCATTCAATGTGATCATGGCTGATCATCCACAATCAGTACCCCGTTCCTGCCTTCTCCCCATATCCCCTGACTCCGCTATCTTTAAGAGCCCTATCTAGCTCCCTCTTGAAAGTATTCAGAGAACCGGCCTCCACCGTCCTCTGAGGCAGAGAATTCCACAGACTCACAACTCTCTGCATGAAATCGGCTCTGACCACCCTCCCATCGAGGGGATCTATCCCCGCCACTGCCTCAAAAAGACTGGCAGCATCATCAAGAACCCACACCATCCTGGCCACTCACTCATCTCTCCGCTGCCTTCAGGTAGAAGGTACAGGAGCCTGAAGACTGCAACGTCCATCTTCAGAAACAGCCTCTTCCCCACAGCCATCAGACTACTAAACTCAACTCAAACACAAATCTGAACTTTAATAGCCTAGTGCACTTTATATGCTTATTTATGTGTGTATATATATATATTCAATGGTATATGGACACACTGATCTGTTCTGTGTTTATTCATGCCTACTATATTCTGTTGTGCTGAAGCAAAGCAAGAATTTCATTGTCCTATCTGGGACACATGACAATAAACTCTCTTGAAACTTGAATCTTGAAAAAGTGTTTCCTCATCTCCGTTCTAAGTGGCTTACCCCTAATTCTTAAATTATGGCCCCTGGTTCTGGACTCCCCCAACAACGGGAACATGTTCCCTGCCTCTAGCGTGTCCAAACCCTTAATAATCTTATATGTTTCAATAAGATATCCTCTCATCCTTCTAAACTCCAGAGTATACAAGCCCAGCCGCTCCATTCTCTCAACATATGACAGTCCCTCCTGGTGAACCTACGCTGCACTCCCTCAATAGCAAGAATGACTTCCTCAAATTAGGGGAGTAAAATTGCACACAATACTCCAGGTGTTCACATAGAGGCATGCAGCATGGAAACAGGTCATTCAGCCCAACTCGTCCATGCTGACCAAGATGCCCCATCTAAGCTAGTCCCATTTGCCAGTATTTGGTCCATATCCCTCTAAACCTCTCCTATCCATCTACCTGTCCAAGTGTGTTTTAAATGTCCTTATAGTACCTGCCTCAAATACTTCCTCTTGTTCCATATATCCTCCATTCCATCAGGGCCTAGAACTCTGCATAACACTAACCTGAAGAAGGGTCTCGACCCGAAACATCACCCATTCCTTCTCTCCAGAGATGCTGCCTGACCCGCTGAGTTACACCAGCATGTTCTGTCTATCTTTGGTTTAAACCAGCATCTGCAGTTCCTTCCTACACTTAATACTAACCTCAGCAACTGTGGTCTTCTATGGACTTTTGTTACAGTTTTTGCAGACTAGGGCTTGCATTTATCATTACCTGGTTATCTAGGATTATTAAGTTATTTTATTACTGATTTGTGTATGTTTATAAGCTATTTCATGGACGTAAAGCTGCAACACGCAAGTATTTTATTGTTCCACAGACAGGAACGGGGTACTGATTGTGGATGATCTGCCATGATCACAGTGAATGGCGGTGCTAGCTCGAAGGGCCGAAAGGCCTACTCCTGCACCTATTGTCTATTGTTCTATTTCCTGCCAATGAAACACTTGTCGCTCGACTATTTCCAATTCATTCATGAGATTAAGGCGAAATTGTACTCATAGGATCATAAGATCGTGATAGGAGTAGAATTCGACCATTCGGCCCATCGAGTCCACTCCGCCATTCAATCATGGCTGATCTCTGCCTCCTAATCCCATTCTCCTGCCTTCTCCCCATAACCCTTGACACTCGTTCTAATCAAGAATTTGTCTGTCTCTGTCTTAAAAATATCCACTGGCTTGGCCTCCGCAGCACATTGTGACAATGAGTTCCACACTCTCTAACTAAAGAAGTTCCTTCTCACCTCCTTTCTAAAATAGCGCCCTTTAATTCTGAGGCTATGACCTCTGGTGCTAGACTCTCCCACCAGTGGAAACATCCTCTCCACATCCACTCTATCCAGGCCTTTCATTATTCTGTAACTTTCAATGAGGTCCCCCCTCAACCTTCTAAACTCCTGCGAGTACAGGCCCAGCGCCGACAAACGCTCATCATAGGTTAATCTACTCATTAATCTACTCATAGGTTAATCTTCCCATGCAGTGTTGGCTCGAAGGGCCGAATGGCACCGAATGGCACCACTCCTGCACCTATTGTCCATTGTTAATCTACTCATTCCTGGGATCATTCCTGTAAACGTCCTCTGGACCCTCTCCAGAGCCGACACATCCTTCCTCAGATATGGTGCCCAAAATTGCTCACAATATTCCAAATGTGGCCTGACCAGCGTTTTTCTATACAAGCCCTCTCGAAATAAGTGCAAGCCAGGGCTGAAAATGCTAGTACAGGTACTGAAACTCTCTGAGTTTGTCAGTTTTCATCGCTGTGACATCAATTCAAACAGCATTTTGAAGATATTGCTCACATCAACTCCTCAAATTCCACGGCCGTGCCAGTTAGCGGGGACGTGGTATCAGAACTCGAGGTGTGGAGAACACTGGAGCTAATTAGCCATCACTGCGACTTGACCTTGATGTGGGAAGTGGGCCAAATCCCTTTTCCCTCAAGTGAAGAGAATCTCTGATTAAAGTGAGGATGAAATAAGCTCGTCTATGCCGGTCCCAGAAGACAGGGAGTAATATATAAAATTATTACGGGTTTGGACACGCTAGAGGCAGGAAACATGTTCCCGATGTTGGGGGAGTCCAAAACCAGGGGCCACAGTTTAAGAATAAGGAGTAAGCCATTTAGAACGGAGACGAGGAAACACTTTTTCTCACAGAGAGTGGTGAGACTGTGGAATTCTCTGCCTCAGAGGCCGGTTCTCTGGATGCTTTCAAGAGAGAGCTAGATAGGGCTCTTAAAAATAGCAGAGTCAGGGGATATGGGGAGAAGGCAGGAACGGGGTACTGATTGGGGATGATCAGCCATGATCACATTGCATTGCAGTGCTGGCTCGAAGAGCCGAATGGCCTAATCCTGCACCTATTGTCTATTGAAACATCACCCATTCCTTCTCTTCAGAGATGCTGCCTGCCCCACTATCTCACTTGAACCCCAGAAAAGATTCCATGCAAGAGTTTTCAGCGATTTCAAGTTAACCGAAAATGCATTTTCAGTCTATTAATTCTCTTGCAAGACAGTCTTTCGACACAGCTTCTGACAGAGCAAAATTGTAACGCGATGACAAGCTATGCCCGGGGAAGTAAGAGGAGCTGATTCCTAGAAGGCAATTTGAAACGGTAAGTAAGACACTTTTCACAGGCACTAACATGACCAAAATGAGAAAGAGACGTATCGCTTCGGAACAATTACTGTGGCCAGGACCAAGTTCTGTCAGAGAAGCTCAGAAGGTGATGGAACGGCTGCTCGAAGCGTCAACAGCGTGGAGAGTGGGGAGTGTAAATCTTTCTGGTTACAATCTGGCCTCAAGTTTGTCCTTGTGCCAACAACTACCTGTGAATGAGTTTGACAGGTACAGCTGGGACTACACAACTACCAATGTAGCAGCTAAATGCCAATATCACTATATATTGGTGAGACCAAGCGCAGGCTTGGCGATCGCTTCACCCAACACCTCAACTCGGTTCGTATTAACCAACCTGATCTCCCGGTGGCTCAGCACTTCAACTCCCCCTCCCATTCCGAATCCGACCTTTCTGTCCTGGGTCTCCTCACCGCAAATTGGAGGAGCAGCACCTCATATTTCGCTTGTGCAGTTTACACCCCAGCGGTATGAACATTGACTTCTCCAATTTCAGGTAGTCCTTGCTGTCTCCCTCCTTCCCCTCCCCTTCCCAGCTCTCCCACAGCCCACTTACTCCGCCTCCCCCCCCCCACCCCCCCCCCCCACATCAGTCTGAAGAAGGGTCTCGACCCAAAACGTTACCTATTCCTTCGCTCCATAGAAGCTGCCTCACCCGCTCAGTTTCCCCAGCATTTTTGTCTACCCTCTATATAAAAGAAAGTAGGTTCACATTGCGTGTAGAATGCAGAGAATCTAAATTCAACAATCAGAGGTGGGGTTGCATCTCACAGTTCCATCCTGACTACGGGTGCTGTCTTTGTTGAGTTTGTACGTTCTCCCCGTGACCCGCATGAGTTTCCTCCGGGTCCTCCAGTTTCCTCCCACACTCCGAAGACGTGTGGGTTTGTTGGTTAATCGGCCCTCTGTAAATTGCCCCCCTGATGTGTCGGGAGTGGATGAGAAAGTGGGATAACATAGAACTAGTGTGAACGGGTGATCGATGGTTTGTCGTGGACTCGGTGGGCCGAAGGGCCCGTTTCCATGCTGTGCCTGTAAACTAGTGTCCAGTGAAAGGCAACTGTAAAGGGCCTGTCCCACTAGGCGATTTATTAGGCGACTGTCATATTCGTAGCAGGTCGCCGAAAAAACGGCGACTGGACTAATGGGCCCGTCCCACTCAGGCGATTTTTTAGGCGACTGCCGGCAACTATGGCAATGGAATTATCGAAGTCAGCATCGGCGACAACCTACGACACCTGGCGACAACCTACGTCAGGAGAAGACAAGCTACGGCAAGCCCACGGTCGCCGACTTTCGCCAAAAAGTTTTGAACATTTCAAAATCCAGCGGCGACCAGAAAGACGCTACGACTCTTTGGGCGACTGAGGAGACCCAACAGGCGACACCCCGACGACCATGTGGCAAAAGCCTAGTCACTTGTAGTCCCCTAAAAAAATCACCTAAGTGGGACAGACCCTTTAATGATTCCGCCTGTTATCCTGCAGTAAGAGCTCCAGATCGCCCGGCTTCTGTGACAATAAATGATACACGAACACTGTGTAACTGCAGCAGTTACTCGCGCGCAGTCACAAGTCTCACAGTGAGCGGAAAATCGTTAACAAAAGCATCAAATGGAGTAAATCTAAAAGATGAACCTGCACTGTTGATATTCAGTCTTTCACAAGGCCACAATTACGTCACCAGCCACACCATTAGTTTATAAATACAGCATGGCAACAGGCCTTTCGGCCCACCCGTACACTAGTTCTATCCTACACACTAGGGACATTATACACAGGCCAATTAACCTATAGCCCTACATGTCCATGGAACATTTAAGAAAGAACTGCAGATGCTGGAAAAATCAAAGGCAGACAAAAATGCTGGGGAAACTCAGCGAGTGAGGCAGCATCTATGGAAGCAAAGGAATCATAGAAACATAGAAACATAGAAATTAGGTGCAGGAGTAGGCCATTCGGCCCTTCGAGCCTGCACCGCCATTCAATATGATCATGGCTGATCATCCAACTCAGTATCCCGTACCTGCCTTCTCTCCATACCCTCTGATCCCCTTAGCCACAAGGGCCACATCTAACTCCCTCTTAAATATAGCCAATGAACTGGCCTTGACTACCCTCTGTGGCAGAGAGTTCCAGAGATTCACCACTCTCTGTGTGAAAAAAGTTCTTCTCATCTCGGTTTTAAAGGATTTCCCCCTTATCCTTAAGCTGTGACCCCTTGTCCTGGACTTCCCCAACATCGGGAGCAATCTTCCTGCATCTAGCCTGTCCAACCCCTTAAGAATTTTGTAAGTTTCTATAAGATCCCCTCTCAATCTCCTAAATTCTAGAGAGTATAAACCAAGTCTATCCAGTCTTTCTTCATAAGACAGTCCTGACATCCCAGGAATCAGTCTGGTGAACCTTCTCTGCACTCCCTCTATGGCAATAATGTCCTTCCTCAGATTTGGAGACCAAAACTGTACGCAATCGGTGACGTTTCGGGCCTTCTTCAGACTGATGTCAGGGGAATGGGAAGTACAGAGATAAGGAAGTGTTAGGTGTGAAAACAGGACAGAGGGGATGGAGATCGGGGAAAACGTAGAACAGACCGTTGTTAGTTTAGAGAAGGTGACAGCAAAGCAAACAGAGGTAGAATGGATCGTAAATTATCTCCGCACTCTTCCAAGGTTGCCCTGCAGAACGGGGCAAATTCACAAAGAGTCTGAACCAGGCGGAGATGATTGCATTTGGATTCTGGTCCAGAGCAAACAGATCACCGGGACACTGTAAGCCACAGCAATTTGCCAACATTGTAGCATGATATAAAGCTATTCATCATTTCACAGATCAAAATACCTCCAAAAATTAATCCACTCATTTAAAAGGCATTAGTGAATTATTAATCTGACACAAATCTTTCAGTCTTGTGTGTTGTGAAACATGAATAGCACCAGGTGAGATGACGGCTGACGGCTGATTCATATCCTGTTCTCCCATTGCTCAAATTATTTGATCCCTTCAGATTTTGAAAAGTGAATGGAAATTAAAGTCATCAGACGTGCATACATCCAGTCTTATTAAAATATGGAAACTATTCCACAACAGCCAGGCGTTTGCGGACCCATGGAATGGAGCGGCTGGGCTTGTACACTCTGGAGTTTAGAAGGATGAGAGGGCATCTTATTGAAACATATAATATTATTAAGGATTTGGACATGCTAGAGGCAGGAAACATGTTCCCGATGTTGGGGGAGTCCAGAACCAGGGGCCACAGTTTACGAATAAGGAGTAAGCCATTTAGAACGGAGATGAGGAAACACTTTTTCACACAAAGTGCTGTGAGTCTGTGGAATTCTCTGCCTCAGAGGGCAGTGGAGGCCGGTTCTCTGGATACTTTCAAGAGAGAGCTAGATAGGGCTGTTAAAAATAGTGGAGTCAGGGGATATGGGGAGAAGGCAGGAACTGGGTACTGATTGGGGATAATCAGCCATGACCGAATGGCCTACTCCTGCACCTATTTTCTATTGTCCCTACAATGCCAGTAACTATGTCTGGCATCTATCCACTGACTCATACAAACATCTACAGAAGCACCATAGAAAGAAAGGACTTTTCTGTTCAAAAGATATTTTTGACAGATCTCACTTGATTATAACAATTTTCCAGAAGCTATTTTATAAACCTTTTCTTCCTATTAGAATTTAGAACCCTCCACACATTAAGATAGATATATCACAATTACAATGAGGTCTTGCTCTTTCTTAATATTTCTATTAAGAAAAAAATATGATTACCATTGTAATTTTCAATAAATCGACCATGGATTATAATACTTTCTCTGATAACTTCTTGGTCTGAATTATTTAATTCATTGACATTGAAACATAAAGTATGGAAACAGGCCCTTCGACCTACCTAGTTCATGCCGACCAGCGATCCCCGCACATTAACACCATCCTACACACACTAGGCACAATTTACATTTACCAAGCCAATTAACCTACAAACCTGCACGTCTTTGGAGTGCGGGAGGAAACCAAGGATCTCGGAGAAAACCCACTCAGGTCACGGGGAGAACGTGCAAACTCCGCACAGACAGCACCCGTAGTCAGGATCGAACTCGGGTCTCTGGCGCTGTGAGGCAGCAACTCTACCGCTGGCCCACCGAGTCGTCCCAATCCAGTCTCTGGGATGTGGGAGGAAACTGGAGCATCCGGAGGAAAGCCGCGGGGTTGCAGCGAGATCGTGCAAACTCCACAGAGACAATACCCCAAGGTCAGGATCGAAGCTGGGTCTCGGGTGCTGTGAAGCAGCAGCTCTACCCGCTGCACAACTGTTCCATCTTGCCCCTTTTGTGGCACCAGAGTCTATACTTTCAAGTGTCGGACTTCTCTTCATTTGAAAAGTTTTTTTCACTTTGTTAAAACAATTTTAAAGAAACTAATTAAACATTTAGTTCCATAATTTAGTATCCTGCACACGAAAACACTAATAACCGGCAAGTGCGGCACAGTGGTGCAACAGTAGAGCCGCTACCTCACAACCCAGGTTCGATCCTGACTATGGGTGCTGTCTGTACAGAGTTTGCACATTCTTCCCGTGACCTGCGTGGGTTTTCTCCGGCTGCTCCGGTTGAATCGGCCCTCTGTAAATTGCCCCCTAGTGTGTAGGGAGTGGATGAGAAAGTGGAACAACATGGAACCAGTGTGAACGGGTGATCGATAGTCGGCACGGACTTGGTGGACCGAAGGGCCTGATTCCACGCTGCATCTCCAAACTAATATGGGGAGAAGGCAGGAACAGGGTACTGATTGGGGATGATCAGCTATGATCACATTGAATGGCGGTGCTAGCCCGAAGGGCTGAATGGCCTACTCCTGCACCTACTGTCTATAAACTAAATGATCTTTCTATTAGGAATAGCAAATATTACTGTAAGTTTCAATAAATCAGCCACGGATTATAATGCTTCCTCCAATAACTTTTCAGATTGAATGAACACAGTTAATTTATCAAAGTGAACCGTATTAATATTTCATTGCAATGTAAAACTGGAAGAATTGAGTCCACAAAGTTAACATTCAATGTTAACTTCAAAGAGGTTTTCTGGAGCAAACAGGCAAACTGGGAAATGTACTGTTTTTTGATCAGAGCTTGGAAAGCAGAATCCATATATCTCATTTAAAGTGCATGTCATGTAGTGTCACAGCGCAGAACACAGAGAGACCAGTGATGGATGACCAGTTGCAGATGGTAAAGCACTAATAAGCAGAGCCCCTCACATCAAAGGCTATGACAAGATCGGGAGGCAGGCTGGGGGCCGTGGAGAAGCTCGCATCTTACACCACGACACAAGTATGCGAGAGGCAAACTGGAGCAAGATGTTCGCCTCTCCGTACTTGAAGCGTATGTGTGCCCGGTGAAAGATCGCATCTCTCACGGTGACTCACTGCTGCTACACACACCCATTATTCATCTTCCTCGACAGCCCGTCTGTAGGGATTGGAAGAGAGGACAAAAGCAAACCTGGGAACCGTTTACCGGTAATAGGTTTAAGCAAATGTTTATGACAACCGCATTATAATTAATTACTCGCCAGACACTTTGCAAACACATACACATACGCACCCGGATTTGTTTTTAATCTGCCCACCAATTCCTACCTATAGGAACATTTGAACAGCTGGCCAAAACCATTTAATCACTTCTACCTGCAAGCAATTAATTTCTCCTTTTGCTTAATACTCAGGATGTTACATACAGCAGCCATACCAACAATATAATCCTAATGCGTGGGGTGCACGATATATATCTAGAGCATACATCTGTGCAGCACCAAGAACAGGCCCTTGGTCAAGACCAACTCTCATCTACCGATGCATAATCCATATCCCTCCTTTCCCTGCACATCCAATCAATCAATCAATCAATCAGATTTATTCATCACATACACAATAAAGTGCAATGAAATGAACTTGCCAGCAGCAGTACAATCAAAATCATGTGTCTATCTAAAAGCATCTTGGGCAGCAGAGTGGCGCAGTGGTAGAGTTGCTGCCTCACAGCGCCAGAGACCTGGGTTCATAGAAACATAGAAAATAGGTGCAGGAGTAGGCCATTCGGTCCTTCGAGCCTGCACCGCCATTCAATATGATCATGGCTGATCATCCAACTCAGTATCCTGTACCTGCCTTCTCTCCATACCCCCTGATCCCTTTAGCCACAAGGGCCACATCTAACTCCCTCTTAGATATAGCCAATGAACAGGCCTCAACTACCTTCTGTGGCAGAGAATTCCACAGATTCACCACTCTCGACTTGGTTCGATTCCGACTACGGGTGCTGTCTGTACGGAGTTTGTACGTTCTCCCCTTGACCTGCGTGGGTTTCCTCCGAAATCTTCGGTTTCCTCCCACACTCCAAAGGCGTGCAGGTTTGTCGGTCAATTGGCCTTGGTGTAATTGTGAATTGTCCCGTGTGTGTAGGGGAGTGTTAGTGTGCAGGGATTCGCTGGTCGGCGCGGATTGGGTTGGCCGAAGGGCCCGTTTCCTCTAAATAAAAAAAATTGAATTTAAACATCGCTATCGTATCTGCCGCCACCGCCACTCCTGGCAGCGCATTCCAGGCACCCACCACCCTCTGTGTAAAACAAATCTTGCCCTGTACATCCCCTTTACACCTCTCATGTTAAAGCTAGAATCGGTTTAATTTAACAAGTTATTGTGCCACGTGATTGAAAGAAAAATTCAGAAATTAAAAAACATCTTCTTCCTTTCTGATCAACGAGGATGAAATACAAGAACGAGATGGAGAGAGGGACGGCATCAGACACACAGAATATCAGTGGGAGGGGCAATGTGTAGGAAGGAACTACACATGCTGGTTTAAACCGAAGAAAGACACAAAATGCTGGAGTAACTCAGCGGGTGAGGCAGCATCTCTGGAGAGAAGGAATGGGTGACGTTTCGGGTCGAGACCCTTCTTCAGCAACTGAATTCAGTAGAACAACCAACGACGCAGTCAGTGGAAGATCACAGTTGCTGAGGTTCGTGTTGTGCATTGTTCAAGAGCCTGATGGGTGTTGGGAAGAAGCTGTTCTTGAACCTGGAGGTCACGGTTTTCAGGCTCCTGTACCTTCTTCCCCGATGATAGCAGCGAGATGAAAGCATGGTCGGGCAATAGCGAACTCCTGGTTTTGCTTTCGTTACACCTGCATTCGTCCTCAAGTTCAAGTTCAAGCTCAAGTGAGTTTATTGTCATGTGTCCCAGTATAGGACAATAAAATTCTTGTTTTGCTTAAGCACACAGAAAATAGTAGGCATTTACTACAAAACAGATAAATGTGTCCATATACCATGATATAAATATACACACCCATGAATAAATAAACTGGTAAAGTGCAAATAACAGAAAGTGGTTGTTAATAATCAGAGTTTTGTCCGAGCCAGGTTTAATAGCCTGATGGCTGTGGGGAAGTAGCTATTCCTGAACCTGGTTGTTGCAGTCTTCAGGCTCCTGTACCTTCTACCTGAAGGTAGCAGGGAGATGAGTGTGTGGCCAGGATGGTGTGGGTCTTTGATGATACTGCCAGCCTTTTTGAGGCAGCGACTGCGACTCTTACCTCGACTGGGAGACTGCGTTAATGGAAGCAGCTGCTCCCATTTCATCAAAGTGTTAAAAAAAATGCATTAAAAAACAAGTTAGAATGTGGCACAAAGGTCTGACCCATTTTAAGGCCTAATGATGACAAAATTAATGCTTTACAATGGGAAAGAATCTCGGGTAGCCTGGGGCCAGCGAGCTCGCACAAAGACTCACAAGAAAAAATACCTTTAATGACAGACTCTCATGGATGAACCACAAGCCTGCCTTTCATGTACATCTGACACACCTGTGACTGCAGCTGCACCACAATATATGATCTTAAATGTAATCTAGATTCCCCAGTGACCCACACAGTCCAACCTCGTCATCTAAAGCTGCAACTGCAAAGTGTATAATTAATCATTACCCTCGCTGTGGTGTCTGCTGTAGCTGTGCAGACAGCAGAGATCTTGAAACCATTTAGATGCTGGACCAGGCTGCAGCTGTCTAGGTGGAACATTCACTCACTGGCACACGTAGGTGTACACACACGCACAAGTATACGCACACACACTTGTATACACACATACACTCGTATACACACCCACAGAAAAAGGTGCTGGTGTTATAGACAATAGACAATAGGTGCAGGACTAGGCCATTCGGCCCTTCGAACCAGCACCACCATTCGATGTGATCATCCACAATCAGTACCCCGTTCCTGCCTTCTCCCCATATCACCTGACTCCGCTATCTTTAAGAGCCCTATCTAGCTCTCTCTTGAAAGTATCCAGAGAACTGGCCTCCACTGCCCTCTGAGGCAGAGAATTCCACAGACTCACAACTCTCTGTGAGAAAAAGTGTTTCCTCGTCTCCGTTCTAAATGTCCTGCCCCTTATTCTTAAACTGATGGTTCTGGACTCCCCCAACATCGGGAACATGGTTCCTGCCTCTAGCGTGTCCAAACCCTTAATAATCTTACACATTTTAATAACATCCCCTCCCACTGTTGAGTGCGAAGAAGGGTCTTGACCTGAAACGTCACCTATTTCCTTCGCTCCATAGATGCTGCCTGTCCCGCTGAGATTCTCCAGCATTTTTGTCTCCCCTCTCATCCTGTTTGCAAACAACTCCAGACATGTCTGAAGGGAGTTTCATGGGTTAGAAGAGGATACGATGTCTATCACGTACAGACAGCATCTGCACTGAAGTGAAATGATAGGACACAGAGGTATATTGTATTATTGCAGTGTGAATCTCGTGCTTGTCAGGCTGTAGCTGGCATCCGGCTTTATTCTACCTCTGGTGCTAATGAGAGCTTGTCTCCGTCGAAAAAAAACAAAACAACACACAATGGCACATTGTCTTTTCCTTAAGTAAGACATATCTCTCTACTTTACACTTTTATCAACACCTCCAAGCTGAACAAGAACAGGCCAGTGGATTAGACGAGCAAAGAACAGAGGACTTGTACAGCTCTCTCTCTCTCTCTCCTCACATAATAGGGCTCACTATTGCCTGATACAGCCCCAGGTCGCGCAGTGGCAACGCATTTCTAACCCTTCAATGCATCAACTATTTAAGACATGTCAGGCCTCATATTTTCATTGCATAAGTGGCCAGTTCCTTTTCCAAGTAAACATCCTGATGATTTGTGGAGTCTGCCAGCGCATACTAGGCCGTGATACACGATAAAACCATGTTACAAACCAATACCTTATCAAAGGTAGACAAAAAACGCTGGAGAAACTCAGCGGGTGAGGCAGCATCCATGGAGCGAAGGAATAGGTGATGTTTCAGGTCGAGAAGGGTCTCAGTCTGAAGAAGGGCCTCGACCCGAAACGTCGCCTATTCCTTCGCTCCATGTTGCCTCACCCGCTGAGTTTCTCCAGCATTTTTGTCTACCTTCGATTTTTCCAGCATCTGCAGTTCTTTCTTAAACATTACCATTTCAAATGATGCTTCAAATAAAAAAATGTTTAAACTAGAGGACATGATTCTCATTCAATTCCTGACCAATCCCAGAGGCATCGGGCAGTGTCAATAGACAATGGGTGCAGGAGTAGGCCATTCGGACCTTCGAGCCAGCACCACCATTCGATGTGATCATGGCTGATCATCCCCAATCAGTACCCCGTTCCTGCCTTCTCCCCATATCCCCTGACTCCGTTATCTTTAAGAGCCCTATCTAGCTCTCTCTTGAAAGTATCTAGAGAACCGGCCTCCACCACCTCTGAGGCAGAGAATTCCACACTCATAACTCTCTGGGTGAAAATGTTTTTCCTCATCTCCGTTCTAAATAGCCTACCCCTTATTCTTAAACTGTGGCCCCTGGTTCTGGACTCCCCCAACATCGGGAACATGTTTCCTGCCTCTAGCGTGCCCAATCCTTTAATATTCTTATGTTTCAATAAGAGTCCCTCTCATCCTTCTAAATTCCAGTGTATAGAAGCCCAGTCGCTCCATTCTATCAACATATGACAGTCCCGCCATCCCGGGAATTAATCTTGTAAACCTATGCTGCACTCCCTCAATTGCAAGAATGTCCTTCCTCAAACTTGGAGACCAAAACTGCACACAATACTCCAGGTGTGGTCTCACCAGGGCCCTGTACAACTACAGAAGGGCCTCTTTGCTCCGATATTCGACTCCTCTTGTTGTGAAGGCCAACATGCCATTCGATTTCTTCACTTCCTGCTGTCCTGCATGCTTACTTTCAGTAACTGATGAACAAGGACACCCAGATCACATTGTACTTCCCCTTTTCCTAACATGACACCATTCATATAATAATCTGCCTTCTTGTTCTTGCCACCAAAGTGGATAACCTCACATGTCTAACTAATTTATCTACCTCAATGGTGACCCTCGGGCTATCCTTGATCGGACTTTGCTGGCTTTGCCTTGCACTAAACGTTGTTCCCTTATCGTGTATCTGTAAACCGTGGATGGCTCGCCTGCAATCACGTAGTGTCTTTCACACGCATCAAAAGCTTTCCACTGTGCCTCAGTACAAGATTCAAGAGAGTTTTAATGTCATGTGTCCCAGATAGGACAAAGAAATTCTTGCTTACTACAGCACAACAGAATATGTAAACATAAATACAGAACAGGAGATAAAAGTTCAGTGTGTCTATATACCATAGACCATATATACACACAATAAATAAACAGATAAGGCGCAATAGTAATAATAGACTGTTATTGTTCAGAGTTTGTTTGATGTCGTGTTTAATAGCCTGCTGGCTGTGGGGAAGTAGGTGTTCCTGAACCTGGATGTTCCAGATCTCAAGTTCCTGTACCTTCTTCCCGATGGCAACGGAGAGATGAGTGTGTGGCCAGGATGGTGTGGGTCGTTGATGATGCTGGCAGCCTTTTTGAGGCAGCGGCTTTGATAGATCCCTTCGATGGTGGGGAGGTCAGAGCCGTTGATGGACTGGGCAGTGGTCACAACTTTCTGCATTCTTTTCCGCTCCTGGACTGGTCCTACACGAGACAATGAATTGAACCGAACATCCAGTTTTGCCATTTATTACACTTATCCACAACGGGCATCACGGTGGTGCAGCGGTAGAGTTGCTGCCTCACAGCGCCAGAGACCCGGGTCCAATCCTGACTACGGGTGCTGTCTAAAGATAGTTTGCACGCTCTCCCCGTGAGGAAGGGGTTTGGCCTGAAACGTTGCCCATTTCCTTCGCTCCATAGATTCTGCCGCACCCGTTGAGTTTCTCCAGCATTTTTGTCTACCTTCGATTTTCCAGCATTTGCAGTTCCTTCTTAAACACTTTGTCTGCTCCACTGCGAAATCTCCTCAAGGTATGCCTACTTTGAAGATGTTCTCCTCCTCCCTCCAAAGTCAGTTTTACAACCTCCTCTCTAACTGCTCCCCCTCCGTGATTCCCCCTTCCCTCCAACTTTACGACCATATCCTAACCCAGGCCCGATACCACAGCCACATTTGCTTCCTCGGGACATGCCTGCGCAATCAGGCTGAGGAAGGGTTTCGGCCCGAAACGTTGCCTATTTCCTTCGCTCCATAGATGCTGCTGCACCCGCTGAGTTTCTCCAGCGCTTTTGTCTACCTCCCCGTGACTGCATTGGTTTTCTCCGGGTGCTCCAGTTTCCTCCCACATTTCAAAGAGGCTGCCGGTCCCGCTGAGTTATTCCAGCATTTTGTGTCTATCTTTAGCGTTCCGATCATCCCGGCGACAGGGCCTGTACATCGGGCCTTCCGTAGCGGCGACTGCGGAGGGTTCAAAGGTCCCGACCACGGGTGAACAAAGAGGAAGTTGACTGAACTTTATTGCCTTCCCTCACAGTGGGAAATATTGATTCCGCTGTGTGGGGATGTTCATGTTAAACTCTATCGTGTGTTGTGTTCTTTTTATTTGTATAGTTGTATGGTAACTCAAATCTCACTGTAACAATTGGTGCATGGGACAATAAATGTAACTTGAACTTGTGTCAGGGGTTATGGGGAAAAGGCAGGAGAATGGGGTTCGGAGGGAGAGACAGATCAGCCACGATTGAATGGAGGCATAGACTTGAATGGCCTAATTCTACTCCTAGAACTTATGAACTCTTTGGCTTGTCTATGAAATATAACCACCCCACCTCTCCTGTCCAGCTTTCTACCCCAACTCCATCAATCTGAAGAAGGGTCCCAACCTAAAACATCATTGGTCCACTATCTCCATGGATGCTGCCCGACCTTAGAGACATACAGCATGGAAACAAGCACCATCGCCCAACGCATGCATGGCGATCCTTGTACCTTCCGAAGAGTCAACCAGGGACTATACTGGAAGTTGGACCATTTTATACTGGACAATTTTTACATTTATACCAAGCCAATTAACCTACAAACCTGTACGTCTTTGGAGTGTGGGAGAAAACCGAAGATCTCGGGGGAAACCCACGCGGGCCACGGGGAGAATGTACAAACTCTGTACAGACAGCACCCGTAGTCGGGATCGAACCCGGGTCTTCGGCGCTGCATTTTGCTGCTAGGCAGCAACTCTACCACTGTGCCCGTGTCATGTTGCCCATCTATACTGGTGACTAGCTTAGATGGGAATGGAGGGGCCCCGTTTACATGCTGCAAGGCTCCATCACGCACCGAGTGTCTCCAGCTCTTGGTTTTTAGCTCAGGATTCTCGCGTCTGCGGGCTTCACATCTGCTATTAATATTGCAACTCTCCAAGCACCAGGACATGTTCCCTCTCGCTGCTTCAGGCATCCATTTTCCCCCAATAAACCCTCGTGCCCGAAGGTTAGCGGATTACTTACACATTCAATTTATTATAAAGTCACATTCTGATTACAATTTGTAACTGTGCCAATTCGTACATCATTCCAGATGGAGGGCTGTAATGTTTAACTAATATCTATCCCATATTTCATATGCTGTCATATATACATTCATCTATTCTTTGGGCAGTTTTGCCACAAAATGAAGTTGCTCCTTTCATAAATAGACTTCATCCTCCTCCCCCCTCGACTCCATCCAAGGACCTAAACAGTCTTTCCAGGTGAGGCAGAGATTCACCTGCACCTCCACCAACCTCATCTATTGCATCCGCTGCTCTAGGTGTCAGCTGTTCTACATCGGTGAGACCAAGCGCAGGCTTGGCGCTCGCTTCGTCCAACACCTCTGCTCAGTTCACAATAACCAACCTGATCTCCCGGTGGCCCAGCACTTCAACTCCCCCTCCCATTCTGAATCTGGCCTGTGTCCTGGGCCTCCTCCATGGCCAGAGTGAGTCCCACCGCAAATTGGAGGAGCAGCACCTCATATTTCTCTTGGGTAGTTTACACCCCAGCGGTATGAACATTGACTTCTCCAATTTCAGGTAGTCTTTGCATTCTCCCTCCTTCCCCTCCCCTTCCCAGCTTTCCCACAACCCACTGTCTCTGCCTCTTCCTTTCTTCACCCCCCCCCATCAGTCTGAAGAAGGGTTTTGACCTGAAACTTCACCTATTCCTTCACTCTAGATGCTGCCTCACCCGCTGAGTTTCTCCAGCATTTTTGTCTACCTTTGATTTTTCCAGCATCTGCAGTTCTTTATTAAACATTTGTTTATGCTACATTAATTTCTTCCCTTTAGAGAGAGTCATAGCATCATACAGCGTGGAAACGGGCACTTTGGCCCAACTAATTTGCCCCATCTATACTAGTCCCACCTGCCTGGATTTGGCCCATATCCAGAGAGCAGTGCTGAAATACTATCTACCTCATTGGTGACCCTCGGACTATCCTTGATCGGACTTTGCTGGCTTTACCTTACACTAAAGGTTATTCCCCTTATCTGTAAATGGTAAACGACCTGATTGGAATCAGTTACATTTAAGAAAGAACTGCAGATGCTGGAAAAATCGAAGGTAGACAAAAATGCTGGAGAAACTCAGCGGGTGAGGCAGCATCTATGGAGCGAAGGAATAGATGATGTTTCGGGTCAAGACCCTTCTTCAGACTGATGTGGGGGGGGTGAAGAAAGGAAGAGGCGGAGACAGTGGGTTGTGGGAGAGCTGGGAAGGGGAGGGGAAGGAGGGAGAAAGCAGGGACTGCCTGAAAATGGAGAAGTCAATGTTCATACCGCTGAGGTGTAAACTGCCCAAGCGAAATTTGAGGTGCTGCTCCTCCAATTTGCAGTGGGATTCACTCTGGCCATGGAACATCTGATGCCAGAAAGATTATAGACATTGAAATGTAAACAACATGGGAGTGAATGGTCCCATTTCCCAATGTGTTAGCTCCACCTTGTTTGTATTAACTCAACATGCGTGATTCACACACGCACGCGTGAAAAATGAGCACCACGCAACCAGATGTATGGCGGACGACTGTAAAACCAAACAGCCTTTTTAAAACACAGAACACAAAGTACTGGATTTCAGGTCAGGACCCTTTCCTTTAAAATCAACTTGGAAAGAGATTTGAGATTCTATTTTCAAAAATCAATAGTGTTGAGAATAGTGTTTACTGTCAGAAAATGAAACTACAAAATTCTTACTTGCAGCAGAGCAACAGATAAATAATCAGCACTCTGTAAAACCTATAATAAAAGTTCAATATATATATCAGTCAGTGGATATGGGGAGAAGGCAGGAACGGGGTACTGATTGGGGATGATCAGCCATGATCACATTGAATGGCGATGCTGGCTCGAAGGGCCGAATGGCCTGCACCTATTGTCTATTGATGGGCTGAATGGCCTTATTCTGCTCCTATCACTTATTAAGGTCCTATCTGTTTTCAGTGATGGTCGACAGCCATGATCACAATGAATGGCGGTGCTGGCTCGAAGGGCCGAATGGCCTACTCCAGCACCTATTTTCTATGTTTCTATGATGAATGGGAACTGGCCCTGGAGCAGTGGAAAGGTCGGCGGTGGGCGTGGAACCTGGGTCCCCGAAGCCTCACTTGGCTTGTTCCCATTGAACCTGCACCAGCCCAACGTCTGATAGTCATTAGAATCCACAAAATAGGAATGTGGGACATAGTTCATTGCAACAATGGGTCAGAGGAAGTAAAATCTGGCCCAAGAAATCGATCACTGACTAGACAGCAGCTGTAACATTCTTTTATATATTTAAAAAAAACGAGAATGCATCAGACAGGTAGATAACCACATTATTAAGTCGGCATTGGATGTCAAAAGTTACTCCGCCAATGAAGGTACAAACCTTTGTCAGCAAGCAGACACCGACAAATGATCCATTTGTTCCAGTTTGTCATGACTTCATCTTCCTTTTCTTTGCCTCTTGTGTTACTGCTCGTTCCCCCCCTGTACTCCTGTTCACTTCCATTGTTTGGGCATCACAAAGAGGAAATGTTCTCATGGGTTGCGAGCGTCAGTCGAGATGGGGAAAGAGAAACAGACTATCAATAACGTGATGCTTAAGTAGGAACTGCAGATGCTGGAAAATCGAAGGTAGACAAAAATGCTGGAGAAACTCAGCGGGTGAGGCAGCATCTATGGAGCGAAGGAAATAGGCGACGTTTCAGGCCAAAACCCTTAATTTTTGTCTATCAATAACGTGAACTTTTATCTTTGGGTTTTAATGAAAGCAGGAAAAACGATGATCTAAGACTCAGATTCAGACTCACATTTATTGTCACATGCACAAATTAAGGTACAGTGATATTTGAGTTACCATGCAGCAATAAAAGAACACAGCACAATTTAAAAGAACGATAGAACTTGTGGGCCTGTCCCACTTTCGCGACTTTTTCAGCGACTGCCGGCACCCGTCATCAGTCGTTGTAGGCCGCCGAAAATGTGCAAGGCCAGCTGCTCCATTCTCTCAGCATATGACAGTCCCGCCATCCCGGGAATTAACCTTGTAAACCTATGCTGCACTCCCTCAATTGCAAGAGTGTCCTTCCTCAAATTAGGGGACCAAAACTGCACACAATACTCCAGGCGTGGTCTCACTAGGGCCCTGTACAACTGCAGAAGGACCTCTTTGCTCCTATATTCGATTCCTCTTGTTATAAAGGCCAACATGCCATTTGCTTTCTTCACTGCCTTCTGTACCTGCATGCTTACTTTCATAGACTGATGAACAAGGACCTCCAGATCCCGTTGTACTTCCCCTTTTCCCAACTTGATGCCATTTAGATGGTAATCTGCCTTCCTGTTTTTTGCTACCAAAGTGGATAACTGCATTAAACTTCATTTGCCATGCATCTGCCCACTCCCCCAACCTGTCAAATTCACCCTGCATTCTCATAGCATCCTCCTCACAGTTCACATTGCCACCCAGCTTTGTGTCATCTGCAAATTTATTAATGTTAATTTGAATCCCTTCATCCAAATCATTGATGTACATTGTAAATAGCTGCGGTCCCAGCACAGAGCCTTGCGGTACCCCACTAGTCACTTCCTGCCATTCTGAAAGGGACCCTTTAATCCCTACTCTTTGTTTACTGTCTGCCAACCAATTCTCTATCCATGTCAGCACTCTACCCCCAATACCATGTGCCCTAATTTTGCTCACTAATCTCCTATGTGGGACATTATCAAATGCTTTCTGAAAGTCCAGGTACACTACATCCACTGGCTCTCCCCTGTCCATTTTCCTAGTTACATCTTCAAAACATTCCAGAAGATTAGTCAAGCATGATTTCCCCTTCGTATATCCATGCTGACTCGGACCGATCCTGTTACTGCTATCCAAATGTGTGGCTATTTCATCTTTTATAATTGACTCCAGCATCTTCCCCACCACCGATGTCAGGCTAACTGGTCTATAATTCCCTGTTTTCTCTCACCCGCCTTTCTTAAAAAGTGGGATAACATTAACTACTCTCCAACCCACAGGAACTGATCCAAAGTCTATAGAACATTGGAAAATTATCACCAATGCATCCACGATTTCTAGAGCCACTTCCTTAAGTACCCTGGTCACAGTGATCGTGGCTGATCATTCACAATCAGTACCCGCTTCTGCCTTCTCCCCATATCCTCTGACTCCACTATCTTTAAGAGGCCTATTTAGCTCTCTCTTGAAAGTGTCCAGAGTTAGGCTGCATTAGGAGTATGGAGTGCAGTGCTGGCCACACTTTGGTTATGTTCCCCGTCTCAGTTTCGCACAATGCCACTGGAGTGCCCTTGGCTAAAGTCTGTTACGCTGCCTGGGCTAAGCACTCTGCGAGTCTGTGGGGAAAGTCTAGATCACGCATTTCGTTTCAACTTTATATCAAATGACTCCATTACAAGGTATTTTAACCAAGGTTTGATGATCATTTCTTTTCATTTTCTTTCTCAGTTTCTAAAATTACACATGACAAAAGAGATGACAAATTATCTCTTTTTGTTTAAAAAGATTAGCTCATAAACCCTCATCCTCCAACTTGGAATGAAACAGCTTCTCCCTTTGATCACCATCCAATCAAAGTTTAATATTACAGCTTGCTTTTTTTCCCCCTTCTACCTTCTCTTGCAAAGATGTCTTTCGTGAAGAAAAGGCTTCAGGACTTCTCCTCAGCATGAGGTAAACATCAGACCAGGCAGTGCATCAATCAGCAGTTTTTGCTTTCAAAGTTATTTTTCGGTTTTGCATTCTTCCCATTCACCACATATGAGACAGCCACAAAAATAATCTAAATTAATATGTAGCTCAGACTACAATACCACCTAGCTACATTCATTCCAGAAGATTTTACAGCCACTCTAAAAGGAGTAGGTTTCCCACTGTCAAGCTGGAAAGGGTGCAGAGAAGATTTACGAGGATGTTGCCATGACTGGAGGGTCTCGGCTATCGGGAGAGGTTGAGCAGGCTGGGACTCTATTCCTTGGAGCGCAGGAATACGAGGATGATCTTATAGAGGTGTATAAAATCATGAGAGGAATAGATAGGGTAGATGCACAAAGTCTCTTGCTCAGAGTAAGTGAATCGAGGACCAGAGGACATAGGTTTAAAGTGAAGAGGAAAAGATTTAATAGGTGACTTTTTCACACAAAGGGTGGTGGGTGCATGGAACAAGCTGCTAGAGGAGGTGGTTGAGGCTGGGACTATCCCAATGTTTAAGAAGCAGTTAGACAGGTTCATGGATATGACAGATATGGGCCAAACATGGGCAGGTGGGTCTAGTGTAGCTGGGACATGTGGGCTGGTTTGGGCAAGTTGGACCTGCTTCCACGCTGTATCACTATGACTGCTTACTCCAAACTCATAAGCCTCTACTCCTACAGCAACATTTGTTCACCTCTTTGGTGACCCTATGACTATCCTTGATCGTTCTTTACTGGCTTTGCCACGCACTAAACGCTTTTCCCCCATATCATGTATCTGTACACTGCGAATGGCTCGATTGTAATCACGTGTTGTCTTTCCGCTGACTGGTTAGCACGCAACAAAAGCTTTGCACTGTACCTCCCTACACACGACAATAAACTAAAGTAAAATAACACAGTTATTTAAAAACCGCTTCACAGGATGTTTACAATAGCAATCTGCATGGCAATTACCTCAATAAGAAATTAATATCATATGCCAACATTTAAGCAATTCAGAGTGTTTGCACATTCAGTGTTTAACTGCAAATCAAACAAATCCATAATTAGCATTGTTTATGGGATCCATTTGACTGGCTGAGATTTCGTTGCACTAATCTATTCATTGGCACTCATTTTTATCATGTTGGAATATAACACACATTGTTATATTTTGTGATAATTAGCTGCTGTTTATCACAACAATCACTGGCAGAGTACTGGCGAGGTGATGCCGTCACTAAACAACCCACCCCACATACTAACCACGATAGAAGATTCTCTGCGGCAGAATGGGGGAGGCAAAGTGAATAGATGAAAGCTAACATGTACATTTGGACTGATTGTACAAGGGATTGGCTGTCACAGTCACAGATTTTCTATTGTCTCAGCGTTTGATTATGATGTTAACAGGCTCGTCAGTTTATTAATATCCCAGAGGTAAAGCCACGAGACTCGTCTCCAGAGGAATTATTAGAGAGACGATGTTAACATCTGCAGTGGCACAAAAGCGGAGCTTGACGTAGATATGATTAAAAAATTAACCATGCAGGAACATCGCTCAGCGCACTCAACAACATGCAGTGCAAGGCCTGGAGAGAGTGGATGTGGAGAGGACGTTTCCACTAGTGGGAGAGTCGAGGACTGGAGCTCACAGCTTCAGAATTAAAGGACATTCCTTTAAGGGGCTGTCCCACTTGGGCGACCTAATCCACGAGTTCTGGCGAGTTTGCCCTCGACTCATGGTTAACACGGGGTCGTAGGAGGTCTTCGTAACACTTCTTCATGCTCGAGAGATGGTCTCCACGTACTCAAGGCCTCAGCTAGGTCGCGGTGTATTTTTCAACATGTTGAAAAATGCCCGCAAGTAAAAAAAGGTTGCCATGGAAAAAAAAAATCGATACATTTTTTACTCGTAGGTTTAGTCGTAGTAGGTCGACATGTTAGTCGTAGGTAATCGAGGGTAGTCGAAGGTAGTCATAGATAGTCTTCATCATAGTCGAGGGAGGTCGAAGGGAAGTCGTCTTCACTCTCCACTATTCGGTGTCCAATTTTCCCCGAAGTTAGTCGTAGCTAGTCTTCAACATAGTTGAAGGAGGTCTTCAACATGTCACTTTTTAAACTCTTCTAAACTCGCCAATTAGGTCGCTCAAGTGGGACAGACCCTTTAGGAAGGAGATGAGGAGGAATTTCTTTACCCAAATGGTGGTGGATCTGTGGAATTCATCGCCACAGATGGCTGTGGAGGCCATGGATATTTTTGAGAGAAAAAAATCTAGATAGATTCTTGATTAGTACGGGTGTCAGGAGTTATGGGGAGAAGGCAGGGGAATGGGGTTAGGAGGGAGAGATAGGAGCCATGATATCACCCATGATTGAATGGTGGAGGAGACTTGATGGGCTGAAAGGCCTAATTCTGCTCCTATCACATGATCCCTAACGGAAGCATATTAAATAGATAGGGTAGACAAGCAAAAACATTTTTTCCAGGATGGGGGGAAATTTTTTTTATACTGGATGTGGAGAGGATGTTTCCACTAGTGGGAGAGTCGAGGACTGGAGCTCACAGCTTGAGAATTAAAGGACGTTCCTTTAAGGGGTCTAAGGTGAGAGGGGCGAAGTTTAAAATAGCGGGTGACAAGTGCCAGGAACACTACAAGGGATGTTAGTAGAGGCAGGCAGAGATTAGTTTAACATAGCATCAGGTTCAGCACAGATATTGTGGGCCGAAGGGCCTGTTCCAGTGTTGTACTGTTCTATGTTCTGGAACTAATTAATACTGCCTCAAAAACTCATGGTTGAATCATAAAATTCACCACCATGTCTAGTGTTTGTATCACCCTAAGGTTTCGAGAGATATGGGCCAAAGGTGAGCAAATGGGACTGGCATAGATGGGGCATCTTGGACAGCATGGATAAGTTTGGTGTTTCTGTGTGGCATAATTATTACCAGCCCATATTTCACATCAGGACCCTTCTTCAGACTGATTGTGTTGGGACCCTCAGGTCTGAAGAAGGGTCTCAACCCAAAATGTCACCCATTCCTGCTCTCCATGTCCCGCTGAGTTACTCCAGCATTTTGTGTCTATCTTCGGCGTAAACCAGCATCTGCAGTTCTTCCCTACACATTTTGTATGATGAGGCCTATCCCGTTTTAATCCCGACCACTACAGCCTTATTATTTACACATCTTTGTGGTTGCTCTTCAAATCTGCTCTGCTATTAGTTGCCGAGAGCTCTGTACAACGACTGCCCCTTTTAGGATGGAACTGCAGATATTGGTTTAAAGACACACACTAAAAAAAAAGACACAAAATGCTGGAGTAACTCATCGGGACAGGCAGTATCTATGGAGAGAAAGAATGGGTGACATTTCGGATCGAGACCAGACAGACATTTTGTGCCTACCTTTGTTTTTAAACCAGCATTCGCAGTTCCTTCCTAAACTTAGAACCATAACGAGGGCAGTCAGGTGGTGCGGAGTTGTTGGCAGCAGATAGCGGAGCAGATTTGAAGAGCAACCACAAAGATGTGTAAATAAGGGGTAAGCCATTTAGAACGGAGACAAGGAAACACTTTTTCCACAGAGAGTGGTGAGTCTGTGGAACTGTCTGCCTCCGAGGCTGGTTCACTGGATATTTTCAAGAAAGAGTTAGATAGGGCTCTTAAAGATAGCAGAGTCAGGGGATATGGGGAGAAGGCAGGAACGGGGTACTGATTGGGGATGATCAGCCATGATCACATTGAATGGTGGTGCTGGCACCTACTCCTGCACCTATTGTCTAGTGTCTCGACACGGATCACCACCTATTCCTTTTCTCCAGAGACGCTGCCTGTCCCGCTGAGTTACTCCAGTTTTTTGTGTCTATCTGTGGTTCCAAGTTGAACCAACTTGGCCTCATCGGATGATCCCTCCAGGATTTGCACCTTCACTACCTGCTGCCGCCAGTATATCACGGAACACACTCAGTTAACTCGTTACACAGATCTCGCATGGTAATAGCCCTTTAAAGATGCCACTCACAGGAACAGCATTGAAAAGGTTAATACATGGTTGGCCTTTTGCAGTTTTCTTCACAACCTGCATTATATCAAATTGACACCTGGAGCAAATGGTAAGATAATATGTAGTCAATTAAATCAAAGGGCTTATGGCATGATATATAGAACCCTCACACAGATTGTCATCAGAGCACCTGGGAACTATTACCATTCACTGCTACCTTGCTCTGTGCCAAATGTGTCATATTGAATTGGCTAGGATTTTGGGAGGGGAAGTTGCATGCAATTTAATTTTCTGGTGGATTGGAGGTCAAACTCTTCCAGAAATTCAGTGGAGCGGCAGGTAGAGCTGCTGCCTCAATGGTGTCAGAATCATAGAGTGTCATAGAGTGATATAGTATGGAAACAGGCCCTTGAGCTAGATGGGCTCTTGAAGATAGCGGAGTCAGGTAGATATGGGGAGAAGGCAGGAATGGGGTACTGATTGGGGATGATCCGCCATGATCACATTGAATGGCGGCGCTGGCTCAAAGGTCCGAATGGCCTACTCCTGCACCTATTGTCAGCCAAACTTGCCCACACCAAACAACATGTCCCATCTACACTAGTCCCACTTGCCTGCGTTTGGCCCACATCCCTCCAAGCCTGCCCTATCCATGTACATGTCCAAATGTCTCTTAACTATTAGAATAGACCCTGCCTCAACGACCTTGTTCCATACACCAAGCACGCTTTCCATGAGAAAGGTAGCAGAGACTCTGCTTCAATCCTGACGTATTTGCCGAGGGCGATGGCTGCCCTGCCAGCAGTCTGTTCGTCTTTTCACTCTTTTTGTTATTTTTTTAATTTGGTAAAAGTTTTGTTTTAATGTTCTTCGGTTTGTTTCATGTGGGGGGAGGGAGGATAGGATCGGGGGAAACTTTTTTTCAGGTTCTTACCTTCCCGGAGATGTGATCAATTTTCGGATCACATTCTCCAGGCTCTGCGGCCTACCATCGCTGGAGCTGGAAGCCTCCTCGGAGTGTCGTGAGCCCCACCATGGGGCGAGGACTTAACATCGGAGCTGATCCCTTGCCTGGGATCGCTCCCACCGAGACCACTGCGGAATCATCATCAAGGGCTCGCAGTCTCAGGTGAGGCCGAGTCGGGAGCTCCAACGTCGCGGAAGGTTCACCAGCTCCGACGCGAGGTTCAATCGTCCAACGCGGGGGAGCTGACATCCCCCCGATGCAGGAGCAGATCGCCTCGACGCAGAGGGCCCGAACGCCGCCGGCTACAGGAGTCAAGATCATCCCGTCAACGGGGGCTCGAGGCCCACGACCATGGAAGAGCTAAGGGAAGAACTTGAACTTTATTTCGCCTTCCATCACAGTGAGGAATGTGTCGGAGTCACTGTGGTGGATGTTCATGGTAAAATGTGCTTTTGAAGTGATCTGTTACTTTTAATTTTATGACTGACCTGGTCAATGAAATTCCTCGTATGTTGCAAAACATACTTGGCGAATAAAGTGTGTTTCTGATTCATGTTATTTGTTTGTGCACGCTGGGTTGATTGCATTCGTCAAAACAGGGCAGGCCACGTGAAGATTGCAATCTCCCACCCCCTGACCTCGGGTGCTGTCAATGGTTCAGTTTAGTTTATTGTCACGTGTACTGAGGTACAGTGAAAAGCTGTTGCTGCGTGCTAACCAGCTGGCGGAAAGACAATACACAATTATAAGAACCATTCACAGTGTACAGATACACGAGGGAGTAACATTTTAGCACAAGGTAAAGCTGGTAAAGTCTGATCAAAGATAGTCCGAACGTCTCCAATGAAATAGATAGTAGTTCAGGACTGCTCTCTGGTTCTGGTTGTTTGGTAGTTCAAGGGTATGTATAAGAAGGAACTGCAGACGCTGGTTTACACCAAAGATAGACACAAAATGCTGGAGTAACTCTACGGCACAGGCAGCATCTCTGAAGAGAAGGAATGGGTGACGTTTCAGGTCAAGACCCTTCTTCAGACCGAAATGCTTTTCCTCACCGTACTTCATTGTCACATGTACTGAGGTTCAGTGTGATTCCTTTTTGCATAAAGTTCAGTAAAAATATCAGCTTACATAGGCACATCTTAAATTTAGTACAGGTGCATAAGGATAGGGCGATACAGTGGAAATGTTATTTATTAGTTTGTCACTGAATAAACTGCTTAAACTGTTTAAGGGCGTGACCACCAACTTTTATTAATAACATTTTTATACACTTGGTAATCTTTTTGTAAAAGAAACATAGAAAATAGGTGCAGGAGTAGGCCAGCACAGCCATTCAATGTGATCATGGCTGATCATCCCCAATCAGTACCCCGTTCCTGTTTTCTCCCCATATCCCTTGATTCCGTTAGCCCTCCGAGCTAAATCTAACTCTTTCTTGAATAATCCAGTGAATTGGCCTCCACTGCCTTCAGTGGCAGAGAATTCCATATTTAATTTAATATTAAAGATTTTTTATTTGAAAATCTTGTTTCATTTTTCAAAACTTAAGGTGTCAGCACACCATACCATCGTAAGATTCTGCAGAGTCGGATTCCAGCCCGGGGAGTGAGATTTCAACCTTCACGTGGTCCGCCCTGTTTCGACAAATGCAATCAACCTGGTGTGCACAATCAAATAGAACAAGTTGCCCTACAACTTTAGGCTGTGCACGCCATACGCAAGCAGAAAAAGAAGGATTCCAGCCCAATTAACGAGAGTCCCTCTGTAATAAATAAAAGACTCGCTGCAAAATTGGATTCATCATCTACTTCGATCGGCCAGACTCCTGACGGGCACCCGAAAAAGGGACCACATCACCCCGATTCTGTCCTCTCTCCACTGGCTCCCTGTGCAGTTCCGAATCAATTTCAAGCTCCTATGTTTACAAAGCCCTTAACGGGCTTGCCCCCACCTACATCAAAAGTCTGCTTACCCACCACACCACCTCCAGGTCTATCAGATCGGCCGACTTGGGGTTACTGACCATCCCGCGGTCTAGGCATATGCTCAGGGGTGACCGCGCCTTTGCGATTGCAGCTCCTAGACTATGGAACAGCATCCCTCTTCCCATCAGAACTGCCCCCTCCATCGACTCTTTTAAGTCTAGACTTAAACTTATTTCTACTCTCAAGCCTTTCTTGAGGTCCTCCAAGGGAGCACTGTATGTATGTATTGTTGATCTATGTGCCACTGTTTGTAGCACATTAGTACCTGCACCAATGTAAAGCACTTTGGTCAACGAGAGTTATTTTTAAATGTGCTATAGAAATATAATTGACTTGACTTCTGACCAAGAGTTTGGTTTAGTTTAGAGATACAGTGCAGAAACAGGTCCTTCAGTCCACCGAGTCTGCGCCGACCAGCGATCCCCGCACATTAACACAATCCTGCGCTCACACGCTCACACGGGAAAGTTTCACATTTACACCAAGCCAATTAACTTACAAACCTGTACATCTTTGGAGTGTGGGAGAAAACGGAGCACCCGGAGAAAACCCACGCGGGTCACGGGGAGAATGTACAAACTCTGCACAGACAGCACCCGTAGTCAGGATCGAACCCGGGTCTCTGGCGCTGTGAGGCACCAACTCTACTGCTGCGCCACCGTGCCACCCACCATGCTAGATTAACCATAGTACTGGCAGTGTCGTTATAAAAAGCCACAATGCTCTTCATTGCAGGAAACAAAAGCTTTTGATCTTAGGGTTCAAAAGCAAGAGGATGAAATTTGTCTTTTTGTTTGCAAAACACGGCTTGCCAGAAAATAACATTAACACAAGGAACTGAAGATAGACAATAGATGCAGGAGTAGGCCATTCGGCCCTTCGAGCCAGCAACGCCATTCAATGTGATCATGGCTGATCATCCCCAATCAGTACCCCGTTCCTGCCTTCTCCCCATATCCCCTGACTATCTTTAAGAACACTATCTAGCTCTCTTGAAAGTATCCAGAGAACCGGCCTCATGCTAGAATCTTGATGAGAAAATGCACAAGAGGAACTCAGCGGGTCAGGCAGCATCTGCGGGGAGAATGGACAGACGAACGTCAGTCTGAAGAAGGGTCCTGACCTGAAATGACATTTCAGTCTCGACCTGAAACGTCACCTATTCCTTCTCTCCAGAGATGCTGCTTCACCCACTGAGTTACTCCAGCATCTTGTGTCTACCTCCCAGGTTTTCTCCAACCACACTCCAAAGAAGTGTAGGTTAATTGGCTTTGGTAAGCGTGTGGGATTGCGCTAGTATACAGTGGGCCAAAGGGCCTGTTTCCATCCTGTATCTCTGAAACTAAATTATTAAAAGGTCCAAGGAATTCCTCCCCAAATTTGCCAGTGATATAAAAAATGGGCAAACAAATCTCTTGCAATGCTACAGCAGAGATAGAACATAGATAGATATCGTGCTGGAATAACTCAGCGGGTCAGGCAGCATCTCTGGAGAAAAAGACCTGAAGAAGGGTCCCAGCCTGAAACATCACCATCCACGTTCTCCAGAGATGAGGCCTGCCCCGCTGAGTTACATTCATGCTTTTATGTCTATCTTTGGTATAAACCAGCATCTGCTGATCCTAGCTTCTACAATACGGAATAACCTCTTTGGACAATCCATCATCTGCACGTCATCTGACTAAAAGGTTGATGGCCCTTCCAGAAATGATAACATCCTTGCAGCACAGGAGTCAGCCAAGTTTGAGAGGGGAAAGATTTGATAGGAACGCAAGGGACAACTTTTCCCACACATGTATGGAACGAGCTGCCGGAGTGGGAAGTTGAGGCTGGTACTATAAAGGGCCTGTCCCACTTAGGCGATTTTTTCGGCGACTGACAGTCGTATCAGCGGCGACTGGACCTCCCTACGACAACCTACAACCTAGTCGACGTCAAGCTACCGACAACTGGCAACCCATTAGGACGTCCACCTACGACAACCTACGACCACACGGGCAACTAGCTACAACAACCAAAGTCAACCTACGTCCACCCGCGAGAAGCTACGACTCTGAAGGCGACAACTGAAGACAATTCAGTCGCCGGTACCCGTCACCGGTTGACGTGGGAAATCGCCAACGGAATTTACTAAAGTCAGCATCTGGCGACAACCAACGTCATCTGGCGACAACCTGCATCATCCTGGCGACAACCTACGTCAGGAGAAGCTACGTCAAGCCCACAGTCGCCAAAAAGTTTTGAACATTTCAAAATCCAGCGGCGACCATAAAAACGTAACGACTCTTTAGGAGACTTGAGGAGACAACTCATGACCGTACAGGCGTCGCCCCGCGACCATGTGGCGATAACCTAGTCGCCTGTAAAAAGTCACCTAAGTGGGACAGGGGCTTAACATTTAAAAGACATTTGGACAGGGAATAATGGACACACAGAGACCAATGGGACTAGTTTAGGTGGGGAACTTGGTTGGCATGGACGAGTTGCGTCTGTTTGTGTTGCATGACTCCGTCAGTAAAGCTGGCGTAAAATGCAGCAGCGTTAACGCAATCGGCAAAATCTAAATCCCATTTTCTGTTTGTCTCTGGATCCGAGTAAGATTCAACCAAGTATCACAGATGGACACAAAACGTTGGAGTAACTCAGCGGGACAGGCAGCATCTCTGGATAGAAGGAAGGGGTGATGTTTTGGGTCGAGACCTTCTTCAGACCCTAACCAAGTAGTGGAAGGATGAGGACCCACAATCCTGTTCACTTCACTGTTCACAGATGGTGGAGAGGGGCAAAAACCTCAAATTCCTGGGTGTGCATACTGCCGAAGATCTTTCCTGGACCCAGCACACTGATGCAATTGTAAAGAAGCCACATCAGCGACTATACTTCCTGAGAAGATTACGGAGATTCGGCACGTCGAAGAGGATTCTCCTAAACTTCGACAGGTGCAGGGTAGAGAGCATTCTGACTGGTTGCATCGTGGCCTGGTTTGGCAACTTGTACGTCCAAGACTACAAAAAGTTGTGACCACTGCCCAGTCCATCACCGACTTTGACCTCCCCATCGTCGAAGGGATCTATCGTAATCGCTGCCTCAAAAAGGCAGCCAACATCATCAAAGACCCACACCAACCTGGCCAATGCGTTTAAGAGGCACTTATATATGTAGTGAATAGACAGACGAACTTCAGTCTGAAGAAGGGTCCCGATCTGAAGGGTCGTGGATCACGTGCAGGCAGAGGAGATTAGTTTAACTTGGCATTGTGCTCAGTACGGACATTGTGGGCTGAAGGGCCTGTTCCTGTTCCGCTGTTCTGCGTTCCTTGTTCATGAAACTTGGGTGATGAAATTCTTGGAAATTGCACAGTGCTTTGGAAAAGGCAAGACTCCTGCTGATCGCAAAGACTAACAATGCCCGCTGTGCAAGCAAGTCTGCAATAAAAATGTAATCAGACTTAAATGAACGAGATCAGCTGAAATCGGTTATTTTTTACTTTACCTGCTGCACGGATTAGATTTCCTCGTGCTTTGGGAGTTGACATTGCCAATGTGCTTATTTGCCAAAATAAAAGGATACTTGAATATTATTGATATTTTGTTGGGTTTAGAGACGGCGCAGAAACGGGCCCCATGGCCCACCGAGTCCACGCCGACCATCGATCACCCGTTCACACACTAGTTCTATGTTATCCCACTTTCTCATCCGCTCCCTCAACACACCAAGGCCAATTAACCTACGAACCCGCACGTCTTTGCGACGTGGGAGGAAACCGGAGCACCCGGAGGGAACCGACATGGTCGCAGGAAGAACGTGCAAACTCCACGCACAGACGGCACCCGAGGTCAGGATCGAACTTGGGTCCTTGGCACTGTGAGGCAACGGCTCTATCTGCAGTGTCACCAATGCATTTTTAGCGAATATTTCATAATTGGGACTAATTACAATCAAAATCTGTGGCACTCTCAACATCGCAAATGGTTAACACAAGAAATGCCAGCACGTGTTTCTTTGGCAAAGCCTCAGCAACTGGTAAGACAATTGATCAAAACCTTCGTTAAAAATACTAGTATGAAGGAAGACAGGTAAATACACAGAAGGTATGATGTTCAAGCTATCTAAATTTGCAATGGCCAAAGATGAAGTGATTACAATCAGAGAGGCAAGTAACTGCAGATGCTGGAATTTAGCTTAGAGATATGGCGCGGAAACAGGCCCTTCGGCCCACTGAGTCCGCGCCGACCTGTGATCCCCGCACGCTAAAGGGCCTGTCCCACTTAGCGATTTTTTTCGGCGACTGCCGGCATAATTGACTGACATATCAGGTCACCGGAAATTAACGGCGTTACACGGCCTGATGACATAAGACGCGCGGTGTTTTTTCAAGTGTCGGAACAATTTTTTTTGTCGCCGCTGGATTTTGAAATGTTCAAAATCTTTTGGCGACACTGATATGATGCCGGCAGTCGCTGAAAAAAAATCGCCAAGTGGGACTGGCACTTTACACCATCCTACACACACTGGGGACAATTTACATTTAAACAAAGCCAATTAACCTACAATCCTGTACGTCTTTGGAGTGTGGGAGGAAACCGGAGATCTCGGAGATAACCCACACTGGTCACGGGGAGAACGTACAAACTCCGTACAGACAGCATCCGGAGTCAGGATAGAACCCAGGTCTCCGGCCCCGTGAGGCAGCAACTCTACCGCTGCGCCACTGTGCCGCCCTTGAACGTTAAGGAACCTTAAGCAAAACACAAAGTGCTGGAATAACTCAGCAGATCGGGCAGCATCTGTGGAGGGAATGGACAGGAGGCGATATGGATCAGGACCCTTTTTCAAACACATGGTATTTGTGGTTAACAGTTCGAAAATTAGTTGATGGATTCTCAAACAACTGCTGAAAACATTTTGGTGAACAGAAGTGATCAGAAGTGACCAATCTAACCAATCTAACCAATGTTAGATATCAGTACCTAGGCTAGGCACATGGAAATGCAGACAATGGATCACGTGCAGGCAGAGGAGATTTGTTTAACTTCGCATCATGTCCAGCACAGACATTGTGGGCCAAAGGGCCTGTTTCTGTGGTGCTTTACGTTCAAATGAACAAATCTCCAGTCACCAAGATTGAGCCACTAACACCATGGGCCAACGTTTAACAAATGGACCAGATCTTCATTGAAAGATGCTCACTCCCACAAGGTGTTTGAGACACACAAGAACCAGGGGCCACAGTTTAAGAATAAGGGGTGAGCCATTTAGAACGGAGACGAGGAAACACTTTTTCCACTTGGAGAGTTGTGAGTCTGTGGAATTCTCTGCCTCAGAGGGCGGTGGAGGCCGGTTCTCTGGATACTTTCAAGAGAGAGCTAGATAGGGCTCTTAAAGATAGCGGGGTCAGGGGATATGGGGAGAAGGCAGGAACGGGATACTGATTGTGGATGATCAGCCATGATCCCATTTAATGGTGGTGCTGGCTCAAAGGGCCGAATGGCCTACTCATGCACCTTCTGTCTATTGCCTGCAACAAAACTCACTTCACATAAACAAAGTTGAAAAGTTGCACTCATTTCCATTTCAGATGTACATGAAAAGATGGAGTAACTCAGCGAGACAGGCAGCATCTCTGGAGAGAAGGAATGGGTGACGTTTCGGGTCGAGACCCTTCTTCAGACTAAGAGCCAGAGGAAAGCGAAAGGAGAGATGTAGAACAAATGAATGAAAGATGACATTTTGCATTTTGCATGTACGCTCACTTAATACCAGAACTGCAGATGCTGGTAAAATCGAAGGTAGACACAAAAGGCTGGAGAAACTCAGCTGAGTTTTTCCAGCATTTTGTGTCTACCTCCCCTTAATACCAGCGACTTCAGTAATTCGACCTACTACAATACCGATGTTAAGATAAATGCGTGGGATGTAACACTCCTGTAACTTGACCATGTTTCGATCATGGCTTTGGTATGTCATGAGGCACTCTAACATAGATCGCATAAATCACATCCATCTGGACCATCACATCTTTTTTTATTTACCACATACTGTATGTCTTTTGTTTTAGATATTGTTTTTAATATAACGTACTTTGTCTTAAATTGTTGCAAAATGTACTTGTCGTGTACAAAGGTGCAGATGTGCCTTCAGCAGAACACATTTCACAAAGTGCCTGCCCCCCCCCTTACGCAATTTACGCCTTATATGCAAATGAGGTTGACGCGTGGGGTGGCGCATGCGTTGCGCAAGGCGAAGAATCGTATGCGGTGGCGCACTGTACCACACGGCGCTCCAGAATTTAGTACAGGAACAAAATCCTCGCCCACCACCTGCGTGACATATCGCATACGCACGCTGACGCATTGGGTATGCACGCTGACGAATTGGCATCGTACGCTGGTGTCCCAACGTCTCACGTGTAATCTGTGGTGACACATGGTTATGTCACCGTGCGTCAACGTCCAGCAATGCGCCGCAGGGTATTCTAATGACGTCACGCGCACCAGACGGCATGATGACACGTGATTTGCACATGACGTCGCACATCACGGCGCTTCAACCTAATTTACATATGATGCGTAATGACGGCCAAGTGGGACAGGCCCTTCACAGACAACAAGACTGAACAGGAAGACATTGAAATTAGTAAAACTACTGGGGTGGGGGGGGGGACGGGTTACTTGAAGTTAAAGACATCAATATTCATACTGCTGGGTTATAAGCTGGCAAAGCAAAATATGAATATTCCTTCTCTCCAGAGATACTGCCTGTCCTACTGAGTTACTCCAGCAATTTGTGTCTATCAAGTGAAATGTGAGGTGCTGTTCCTCCAATTTATGTTTGGCCTCACTCTGACAGTGAAGATGCGGCTGGCAGAATAATTCTGTAGCCCAGCCCACCCACCCACCCACCAATGCTCAGGGGTACAACAGCCACACAGTGGTCTACTCGATTAAAATGGCAAAAGACTCACTTTCAGGGGATGACGGAGAGCACGTGGCAGAATCCTTCAGCAAAGCTTCGCTGCCAGCCTACCTCCCTGTTTCAGGCATCTTCAGAAGCTAATCAGCAGGAGATGGACCTCTTCAAACAGCACTTGAAATCCACAGCAGGGTCGTGTTTTCCCCCTGACTGAGGAAGGGTCTCGACCAGAAACGTCACCCATTCCTTCTCTCCAGAGATGCTGCCTGGACCACTGAGTTACTCCAGCTTTATGTGTCCATCTTCAGTTTAAACCAGCATTCCTACGCAGGGTCATGTTTACTCCAAACACAACTTGCAACTGCTGGAAGAGAACTGCTAACACATGTTGGCCTTAATGAGCACTGAGGCATTTTAACAAGCAATCAACTCTTCAACAAGGTGGTAATCCAAGCGCAGATTGCAACTCACTCACACACTCAGGTGCAGACTCAATTGGCATTTTATCATAAGGCAATTGATTGACTATCTCTGATACCCTGCAGTGTTTGAACATAAGGTCATAAGTGATGGGAGCAGAATCAACTCTACTCCGCCATTCAACAATGGCTGATCTATCTCTCCCTCTCAACCCCATTCTCCTGCCATCTCCCCATAACCCTTGCACCAAACATTCCCACCAGGATCCTTAACCAAACTCGTCTGGTGATTTGTCTATGACCAAACCCAAATCGTTACAATAGACAATAGGTGCAGGAGTAGGTCATTCGGCCCTTTGAGCCAGCACCGCCATTCAATGTGATCATGGCTGATCGTCCACAATCAGTACCCCGTTCCTGCCTTCTCCCCATATCCCCTGACTCCTCTATCTTTAAGAGCCCTATCTAGCTCTCTCTTGCAAGTGTCCACAGAACCGGCCTCCACCGCCCTCTGAGGCAGAGAATTCCACACTAACAACTCTCTGTGAGAAAAAGTGTTTCCTCGTCTCGGTTCTAAATGGCTTACCCCTTATTCTTAAACTGTGGCTCCTGGTTCTGGACTCCCCCAACATTGGGAACATGTTTCCTATCTCTAGTGTGTCCAAACCCTTAATAATCTTATATGTTTCAATAAGATCCCCTCTGATCCTTCTAAATTCCAGAGTGTACAAGCCCAGCCGCTCCATTCTCTCAGCATATGACAGCTCCGCCATCCCGGAAATTAACCTTGTGAACCTACGCTGCACTCCCTCAATAGCAAGAATGTCCTTCCTCAAATTAGGGGGCCAAAACTGCACACAATACTCCAGCTGTGGTCTCACTAGGGTCATTTACAACCTCATGGAAGGAGGACCTCTTTGCTCCTATACTCATCTCCTCTTGTTATAAAGGCCAACATGCCATTCGCTTTCTTCACTGCCTGCTGTACCTGCATGCTTACTTTCATTGACTGATGAACAAGGACCCCCAGACCCCGTTGTACTTCCCCTTTTCCCAACTTGACACCATTTAGATAATAATCTTCCTTCTTGTTTTTGCTACCAAATTGGATAACCTCACATTCATCCACATTAAACTGCATCTAGATGCCCACTCACCCAGCCTGTCCAAGTCACCCGGCATTCTCATAGCATCCTCCTCACAGTTCACACTGCCACCCAGCTTTGCGTCATCTGCAAATTTGCAAATGTTACTTCTAATCCCTTCATCTAAATCATAGATATATATTGTAAAGCCCAATATTCTATACATGTCAGCATTCTACCCCCAATACCATGTGCCCTAATTTCCCCCCTTGGGGTTTGACCCCGAAACATCGCATACTCCTTCACTCCATAGATGCTGCCTCACCCTTTGAGTTTCTCCAGCATTTTTTGTCTACTTTCCATTTTTCCAGCATCTGCAGTTCTTTCTTAAACTAAATATGCGAATCAACTCTCACACCAGTCCTGTTGAACTGGATGCAGCAACAGTACGTTTGCGATGGCTCAGAATAGATAGACAATAGACAATGGGTGTGGGAGTAGGCCATTCGGCCCTTTGAGCCAGCACGACCATTCAATGTGATCATGGCTGATCGTCCCCAATCGGTAACCCGTTCCTGCCTTCTCCCCATATCCCCTGACTCTGCTTTCTTTAAGAGCCCTATCTAGCTCTCTCTTGAAAGTATCCAGAGAACCGGCCTCCAACACCCTCTGAGGCAGAGAATTCCACAGACTCACAACTCTTTCAGGTAAACTGATGTGCAATTCCTACCAAATCTTCGGAAGTGCAGTTTGTGAGAGAGGCTGCAGATATGAAATCATGTCTGACGGTTGCAACATATCAAATCCAAAATAAATTCTGAGGCGTTAAATTGATGTATAAGAATAGTCAGCCTGAAAATCCAGTTACTCTATTAGATGTCATTTGCACGGTGTAATGTGTTTCTAACAATCTAGTTGTCTATTTGTGTTACAAACATTTTGTCTGAAGGCAGTTTCAGAGACTTCTACACAGCAACAGGCCCGTCAGCCCATCGGATGATTGCGAACCTTTCTAACCTTCTCCAGTTAATGAAAGTAAGCATGCAGGTACAGCAGGCAATGAAGAAAGCCAATGGCATGTTGGCCTTCATAACAAGAGGAGTTGAGTATGGGAGCAAAGAGATCCTTCTGCAGTTGTACAGGGCCCTAGTGAGACTTCACCTGGAGTATTGTGTGCAGTTTTGGTCCCCTAATTTGAGGAAATACATTCTTGCTATTGAGGGAGTGCATCATAGGTTCACAAGGTTAATTCCAGGGATGGTGGGACTGTCATATGCTGAGAGAATGGAGCAGCTGGGCTTGTATACTCTGGAATTTAGAAGGATGAGAGGCGATCTTATTGAAACATATAAGATTATTAAGGGTTTGGACATGCTGGAGGCAGGAAACATGTTCCTGATGTTGGGGGAGTCCAGAACCAAGGGCCACAGTTTAAGAATAAGGGATAAGCCATTTAGAACGGAGATGAGGAAACACTTTTTCACCCAGAGAGTTGTGAGTCTGTGGAATTTGCTGCTTCATAGGGCGGTGGAGGCTGGTTCTCTGGATACTTTCAAGAGAGAGCTGTAAATTGTCCCTAGAGTGTGCAGGATAGTGTTGATGTTCGGGGATCGCTGGTCTGCGCGCTGTATCTCTAAACTAAACTGAACTAAACCAAGCAGGAAGTGTGTGATGTATTTGTTAAGGACTGCGTTTGGATTAATCCTCGCAGATATCTGCGATCTACAACAGTAAGGACGTTACTTTGCTTCATCCATTTGCACACTTTACACAAATCTCCTTCAGTTTGCTTTCTCTGTTTAGCTTGGAGCCTGCTCCGACTATGTACAGTATGCTTCACATGGGTTGGTAAATAGGATTATCACTTGAGTGGTTCCTATCTCTAGACATTCTTAACAGCCAGTACTTTCCACAGATATGGCGTGTTTGCGTGCGTGGAATATTTTCACTCTGTGTTGTGGGCGAACGCTCTGAGGTTGTGGATCAGTGTGAAACAATGCTCGGTGTTCCCGAGTGAAGGCCGCTTCTCACGCCCAGCGTTCAGCTCAGCTGATAATTTCCAGCGTGACGGGGAACGTCTGGGTGCGGCAAACCAGCAGCATCGTCCGTTGAGGGCGGAGAAAATAGAGACATGCTTAAAGAATTTCAGCTGACCCAAACTGTAATCAGAAATCTCTGACATGGCACTGATGCTCTACAATGCTGATAACTATATTCTGCAAAGCATCCTCCACCATGTTCTACCTGTTGTACTTGAATTTGACTTGGTTTGTCGATGAGTTATTCAGGCTCTTCACGCACAACATGCCCATCCTCACCAAGTTCCTCCATTTTTACTTGTCCCACCTGCCTGCATTTGGCCCATATCCCCCCAACCTGTCCTATCCATGTACCTGTCCAAATGTCTTTAAAATGCTCTGGTCCCAGCCTCACCTACCTCCTCTGGCAGCTTGTTCCATACACCCACCACCCTCTGTGTGAATGGCATTATATAATTCTATCTGATCTTTTTGGATAGCGTGCAAAACAAAGATTTTCACTGTACCTTGGTACACGTTATGAGAATGAGGCTGAACCTAATCCATCAAACATAGAACAGAACAACACAGGAACAAACTAGTTCAGCGTACTGTCATTAGAGAACACAGAGTGCTGGAGTAACTCAGCGGGTCAGGCAGCAACTGTGGAGAACATGGATAGGTGACGTTTCGGTTCAAGACCCTTCTTCAGAATGAAGATGTTAATGGCACCTCTTCAATGTCAGAAGAAGGGTCCCGACACAAATTGTCACCTATCCATGTGCTCCAGAGATGCTGCCTGACCCGCTGAGTTACTCCAGCACTTGGTACTTTTTTGTGTATACCAGCATCTGCAGTTCTTTCTTTCTACCACACATGCCACCCATGCACGTGGGTTTCCTCGGGGTGCTCCGGTTTTCTCCTACATTCCAAAGACGTGCGGGTTTGTAGGTTAATCGGCCCTATGTAAATTGCCCCCTAGTGTGTAGGGAGTGGATGAGAAAATTGGATAACACAGAACTAATGTGTGAATGGGGAATGGGGATGATCATCCATGATCACATTGAATGGTGGTACTGGCTCAAAGGGCCAAATGGCCTACTCCTGCACCTCTTGTCTATTGTCTATTGAAAGGTTTAAAGGGATATGGGCCAAATGTAGGCAATTCCCTGAGGGGAAACTTTCTCACACATGGGTGTATGGAACAAGTTGATGGAGGAGGTAGTTGAGGCTGGGACTATAACAGCATTCAAAAGACATTTTGGGGCGGTCATGGTGGCGCAGCAGTAGAGTTGCTACTATACAGCAGCGGAGACCCAGGTTCGATCCTGACTCCGGGTGCTGTCTGTACGGAGTTTGTACGTTCTCCCCGTGACCTGCGTGGGTTTGCTCCGAGATCTTCTGCTTCCTCCCACACTCCAAAGACGTACAGGTTTGTAGGTTAATTGGCTTGGTGTATGTGTGTAAATTGTCCCTGGTTTGTGCAGGGTAGTGTCAATGTGCGGGGATCGCTGGTCGGCCCGGACTCGGTGGGCCGAAGGGCCTGTTTCCACGCTGTTTCTCTAAAACTAACCTTAACTAAACATTTGGACAGGTGCAAGGATAGGACAGGTTTAGAGGGATATGGACCAAATGTGCGTGAGTGGGGCTAGCTTAGATGGGGCATTTTGTTCGACATATATATATCTTTAATGAAATGTCATGAAATATTTTGTAAGAAATATACTCTATTTCTCTTTTGCCCAGTGCATGTTATAGTGACATCTTTGCTGAGTGATTTTGGTTTGAAGTTTGACTGTCCTTTCTGGGGAAATAATTTATCTATGTGGATTAACGATGAGATAAATCGCACATCAGGCACCAATGAAGAATGAATGTGAAGTTGGGCCATCAGCGGCAGGAATAAATAATATACAATGTTTCTGATTTTTATTGAGTGCCTCTTCACTTGTCAGTAACATCTGTACGTAATATGCCTTCCTCCAGACACACACTTGTACTAAATTGAGATTGAATGTATTATTAACAATATCATTGCATTATGCTGATGGAACAGGGTACATATTGAGGTCTCCCTGCTGAAGCCTTCTGCTTTGAAGTAACACGGTGGCTTGTTGGTATGAGTTAGTTGAGTGAAGGGCTGGCTGTGCTAAGGCCTCCAAAATTATAACGAGAGGAATCGAATTTATAACAAGAGGAATCGAATATAGGAGCAAAGAGGTTCTACTGCAGTTGTACAGAGCCCTAGTGAGACCACACCTGGAGTATTGTGTGCAGTTTTGGTCCCTAATTTGAGGAAGGACATTCTTGCTATTGAGGGAGTGCAGCGTAGGTTCACAAGGTTAATTCCCGGGATGGCGGGACTGTCATATGCTGAGAGAATGGAGCAGCTGGGCTTGTACACTCTGGAGTTTAGAAGGATGAGAGGACATCTCATTGACACATATAAGATTGTTAAGAGCTTGGACATGCTAGAGGCAGGAAACATGTTCCCGATGTTGGGGGAGTCCAGAACCAGGGGCCACAGTTTAAGAATAAGGAGTAAGCCATTTAGAACGGAGACGAGGAAACACTTTTTCTCACAGAGAGTTGTGAGTGTGGAATTCTCTGCCTCAGTGGTTGGTGGAGGCCAATTCTCTGGATGCTTTCAAGAGAGAGTTAGATAGAGCTCTTAAAAATTGCGGAGTCAGGGTAAATGGGGACAAGGCAGGAACGGGGTACTGATTGTGGATGATCAGCCATGATCACAGTGAATGGCGGTACTGGCTCGAAGGGCCGAATGACGTACTCCTACACCTATTATCTACTTTCTATTGTCTATTGATAAATATCATTTTATGAGGCAGAGAAAATGCCATGAAAAAGCAAAGCACAGTAGTTTTTGGAAATACTAGAGTCTATTTCTTTACCGCTGTGCAGAATAGTAATGTTATTCTTCAAATAAAAGATTAAAGACGCTTCTTAAATTATAAATGAAAGGATTTAGGATTTGATGTTCAGCGCCTTTCTGATATTCTGTTTGCTTTTCAATTCTGGTTGCCTCTTAATCTGGCATAGCAGCCCAAGTCTTAATTGGAGATGCACGTTCAAGCCTTATTCCACAGACGCGCATTAATTGCATTTCACTCCACTAGGTTTCATACCCAACTGATTTTAATGATGTGGCCAGTTCCGCAATAAAGCAACAGAATCGTAGAGTGATACAGTGTGGAAACAGGCCCTTCGGCCTAACTTGCCCACACCGGCCAACATGTCCCATCTACACTAGTCCCACCTGCCTGCATTTGGTCCATATCCCTCCAAACCTGTCCTATCCATGTACCCGTCTAGTGGCCCGTCCCACTAAGGCGATGCTTTAGGCGACTGCCAGGGACTATTTTTAATGGAATTCACCTACGATGCCTGGCGCCACCTACGTTAACTTGTGGGCGGTGGAGGCCGGTTCTCTGGATACTTTAAAGAGAGAGCTAGATAAGGCTCTTAAAGATAGCGGAGTCAGGGGAGATGGGGAGATGGGGAGAAGGCAAGAACGGGGTACTGATTAGGGATGATCAGCCATGATCACATAGAATGGCCGTGCTGGCTCAAAGGGCCGAATGGCCTACTCCCGCACCTATTGTTTATTGTCTATTGTCTACTCACTGGAGTTTAGAAGGATGAGGGGGAACCTTATTGAAACGTACAGAATAAAGAAAGACTTGGATAGAGTGGATGTGGAGAGGATGTTTCAACTAGTGGGAGAGTCTAGCACCAGAGGTCACAGCCTCAGAATTAAAGGACTTCCTTTAGGAAGGAGATGAGAAGAAATCTCTTTAGTCAGAGGGTGGTGAATCTATGGAACACATTGCCACAGAAGGCTGTGGGGACTGTCATTCGGTATTTTTAAGGCAGAGATAGATAGATTCTAATAGCCCTGTCCCACTGTACGAGTTCACCCAAGAGCTCTCCCGAATTTAAAAAAAAAAAAACTCGTGGAAGCACGTAGAATGTACGTAGCGGGTACGTCGGAGCTCGGGACGTCTCTTAGCGGCTCGTAACGCTAACGGCAGATACTCGGGAAACGCGGTAAACTCGTGAAGATTTTTCAACATGTTCAAAAATGTTCACGACAGCCCCGAGTACCGACGAGCAGCCATTACATTAAATCTCCGAGTTCGAATCAGGGCAAACTCAGTAGAACTCTTGAATGAACTCGTACAGTGGAACAGGGCTTTGAATCTATTGTCTATTGACATTACTATTCTGCGCAATAGCAAATTAATACTTAAAATCACGTGCCAGTTCATTTCAGAATTCTGCTGTTTGACATATTTTTTTTTATGACGTAGAAACTGTCTTTTACCTGTGACTACATTCTGCCAACATAGTCTCTTTCAGTCTCAGTAAATCTTAAAGAAAATACCGTCCCGTAGCAACCCCAGGATTAAATTGGATGATGAACCCTAGAGGTACGAGCGTAAAGTTTGCAAGGTTTTGCAAGGCTGTGCTTTATCTTATTTGACAAGTTTCTCTTGAGCAAGCACGGAGAACGTAATTGCTCAAAGATATCCTTGAACCAGTCAGTCTTTCTGCTGAAGTTAATCAAGCTTTCCATTGCCACCAAAGACCCGGCTACCTTTCAGCAGGTAGGGGTCACCTTTGTCTAGGTCTACTTTCATAAATCAATCATAATCACCAATAACTGATTTAAATCCTTGCCTCTGACCTGTTGCCATGGCAATTAATTATTCTGCACCCAGCCAGCCAAATCCTCTCTGACAGTAACGTGAATGGAATATTGTGCTTCTGCACCGCTCTTCCTTAGTTTAGTTTGGAGATACAGCGCGGAAACAGGCCCTTCGGCCCACTGAGTCTACCCCGCACACTAACACTGTCCTACACACACTAGGGACAATTCACATATATACCAGAGCCAATTCACCTACAAACCCGTACTTCTTTGGACTGTGGGAGGAAACCGAAGATCTCGGAGAAAACCCTACGCCGGTCACGGGGAGAATGTAGGACAGCACCCGTAGTCGGGATCTGCGACGCTGCCAGAGCTGAAGTGGGGGCGGATCCGGATCCGCAACGGCTGTGAGCCCCAAGCCGAGCTCGGCGATTGTTTGGCTACTTCTGCCGCTGTTGGAGGTGAGACGTTGCGCCGCATCAGGGTCTTGGGCCTGTCCCACTTGGCCGTCAGTTACGCGACAGGCCGGTGGCGCGCGGAGATTTTGTGCAGGATGAAATCCACACCACTCCACACCACTCCACACGCTACCCACACGCTACCCACACACTAAGAATAAGGAGCAAGCCATTTAGAACGGAGACGAGGTAACACTTTTTCTCACAGAGAGTGGTGAGTCTGTGGAATTCTCTGCCTCAGAGGGCGGTGGAGGCCGGTTCTCTGGACGCTTTCAAGAGAGAGCTAGATAGGGCTCTTAAAAAATAGCAAAGTCAGGGGATATGGGGAGAAGGCTGGAACGGGGTACTGATTGGGGTTGATCAGCCACGATCACATTGAATGGCAGTACTGGCTCGCAGGGCCAAATGGCCTCCTCCTGCACCTATTGTCTATTGTCTACCCACACGCTAGCAGGTCGCGTAAATGGCACTCGAATAACAGCCAAGTGGGACAGGCCCTTTAGTCTTCACCTGGCTTCCTTCTTGATAGACACAAAATGCTGGGGTAACTCAGCGGGACTTACAACATCTCTGGAGGGCGGCACGATGGTGCAGCCGTAGAACCGCTGCCTCACAGCGCCAGAGACCCGGGTTTAATCCTGACTACGGGTGCTGCCTGTACGGAGTTTGTACATTCACTCGTGACCTGTATGGGTTTTCTCCGGTTGTTCCGGTTTTCTCCCACGCTCCAAAGATACACAGGTTTGTCGGGTAATTGACTTGGTTCAATTCAACTGTAAATTGTCCCTAGTGCGTGTAGGATAGTGTTAGTGTGCGGGGATCGTTGGTGGGCCGAAGGGCCTGTTTCCGTGCTGTATCTCTAAAGTAAACTAAACTGAACGAAAGAAGGAATGGGTGGTTTCTTCTGATGTGACCACAAAGTCCTCACACAGGGTGTCGCCAGGCCAGGAGAACCTGAGCTACAAGGAGGGTTTGGACAGGCTGGGACTCTAATCCTTGGAGCGCAGGAGGATGAGGGGTGATCTTATAGAGATGTGTAAGATCATGAGAGGAATAGATCGGGTAAATACACAAGAGTTTTTTTGGCCCTGAATAGGAGATCGAGAACCAGAGGGGAAAATTTTTTACACAAAGGGTGGTGGGTGTATGGAACGAGCTACTGCAGGAGGTAGTTGAGGCTGGTACCATCATAACATTTAAGAGATGTTTGGATAGGTACATGGATAGGACAGGTTAATCCTGGCGGGACTAACATAGATGGTGGCGCAGTGGTGGAGTTGCTGCCTCACAGCACCTTACAGCACCAGAGACCCTGGTTCGATCCTGGCTATGGGTGCTGTCTGTACGGAGTTTGTACTTTCTCCCTGTGACCTGCATGGGTTTTCTCCGAGATCTTCAGTTTTCTCCCGCACTCCAAAGACAAACGTGTTTGTAGGTTTACAGGCTTGGAATAATTGTAAATTGCCCTTAGTGTGTGTAGGATAGTGTTAGAGTGCGGGGATCGCTGGTCGATGCGGACTCGGTGGGACGAAGTACCTGTTTCTGTGCTGTATCTCTAAACTAAACAAAACTGTGTTTGAAGGAACTGCAGGTGCTGGTTTAAATCGAAGATAGACACAAAATCCTGGAGTAACTCAGCAGGGCAGGCAGCATCTCTGGAGAGAAGGAATGGGTGACTTTTCGGGTCGAGTCCCTTCTTAAGTCTGATGTCAGAGGAGTGGGAGGTACATAGATAAGGAAGTGTAAGGTGTGAAAACAGGTCAAAGGGAATGTGGATCAAGGAACATGTAGAATTGATCTGTTAATTGGGAGAAGGTAACAACAAAGCAAACAGAGATAAAATGTTTAAGAAGGAACTGCAGATGCTGGAAAATCGAAGGTAGATAAAAATGCTGGAGAAACTCAGCGGGTGAGGCAGCATCTATGGAGAGAAGGAATTGGCGTCGTTTCAGGTCGAGACCCATCTTCAGACTGAGATACTCTACATTCTTAGAGATAAAATGTAGGCGGAGACAGTCAGACTGGTCGGAGAACTGGGAAGGGGGATGGGATGGAGAGAGAGGGAAGGCAAGGGTTACTTGAAGTTCGAGAAGTCAATGTTCAAACCAAAGATAGACACAAAATGCTGGAGTCACTCAGCGGGACAGGAAGCATCTCTGGAGAGAAGGAATGGGTGATGTTTCGGGTCGAGACCCCTCATCCTCCACAATACCGCTCGGGTGTAAGCTGCCCAGGGTAAACTGTGGTCGGCTGTACCAATGCATGACTCCAGGTGGAGTCGGACCTGGCCTTGTTTCCTGTGCCATGAATGCTTTCCCAGCTCGTAAAAGACGGCTCATTGGACTTTGCTGCCAAGTTCAAGAAACCTTGCGGCAGACACGTTCAACCCACAGACAGAACGTCTCCTCCTTCAACGGCTTCAAAAACATCCCATTAGGACTCGAATAAATCAGGATGATTCAATCAAGCATCCAAGACAATAGCCGAGGTACTGCGCCCCGTCAGACAAAATAATTCTGCCGGTAAATAATACACGACAGCACCCTGTGACGATTGCATTTAGATCTGAAGCGAGGGGAGAGGAAAGAAATATTGCAAAACTCAATTTGTGCACAAGCCTTCAGGCCATGCAGTTAAATATTAGTTGTCAACCACTGATATATTTTACAGGTAACCCAGACTCACTGGCTGGGGTAAATACTAGTTTACAAATGCTTCACATACAACTATATTTAGGTCTCAACAAACATTTCCTGAATTGGAAGAACTTAAGGGCCTGGCCCACTTGGGTGTCACGCAGGTTGTGAAAAATTGAAGGTCAATAAAAATGCCGGAGAAACTCAGCGGGTGAGGCAGCATCTATGGGGACGTTTTGGGTCGAGACCCTTCTTCAGACTGAGATAGTCTACATTCTTAGAGATAAAATGTGCGCGCGTGATACACACCATGTGCGCATCACGTGCGTGTCATGGCGCGCGCTTCGTGCGTCATGACGCGTAAATGATGTTGCGTAAATTACACGCGAATGACGGCCAAGTGGGACAGGCCCTTCGCACACTCCTTTAGCCTGATGTTCATTTACGGTGTTGCCCTGTGTTACAGTTTAAACCAACCATACACTAGGTTAGCTCTGAAGATAGACACAAAATGCTGGAGCAACTCAGCGGGCCAGGCAAGCATCTCTGTGAGGGGAAGGAAAAGGGCGACATTTCGGGGTTGAGACCTTTTCTTCAGACCCGAACCGTCGCCCATTCCTTCTCACCGGAGATGCTGCCTGTCCCGCTGAGTTAAGGGCCTGTCCTACTTAGGCGTCATTTACGCGACACCATTTAGGCGTCACGACACACGCGTCGTGCCGCGCACATGAGGCGCGCATGGTGCACATTATGTGCGCATGGTGCGTGGTGACGTTGGCAGTGACACGCGGTTGCGCGCGGCACCCCAGGATTTTGGGATTCACAAAATCTTTGCGCGCCAACTGCGTGACACGCTAATGACGCCCAAGTGTGACAGGCCCTTCACTCCAGAAATTTGTGTCTACCTTCCGCAGAGATGCTGCCTGTCCCGCTGAGTAACTCCAGCATTTTGTGTCTATCTTCAGTCTAAACCAGCATCTGCAGTTCCTTGTGTGTAGGAAAGAATATTGATGTGTAGGAAAGAACTGCAGATGCTGGTTTAAATCAAAGGTAGACACAAAATGCTGGAGTAACTGAGCGGGACAGGCAGCATCTCTGGTGAGAAGGAATGGGCGACGTTTCGGGTCTGAAGAAGGGTCTCGACCCCGAAACGTTACCCATTCCTTTCCTCCAGAGATGCTTGCCTGTCCCGCTGAGTATTTTGTGGCTACCTTTGATTTAAACCAGCATCTGCTGTTCTTTCTTACACAAGAATCAGTGGGCATTGGCTTAAGGTGAGAAGGGAAAGATTTAAGAGGAAAAGTGACGGGCATCTTTTTCACCCAGAGGGTGGTGGGTGTATGGAACCAGCTGAGTTGAGGCAGGCGCTTGGACGGGTACATAGGTAAGGAAATGTTTAAAGAGATACGGTCCAAACACGGCCAAATGGAACCAGCTCAGATGGGACATGTTGGTCGGCATGGAGGACTTGGGCCTAGGACCTGGTTCCGTGTTGTTTACAGTTTAGATTAGAGATACAGTGAGGAAACAGGCCCTTCGGCCCACTGGGTCCAACCAGCGACATTCTTGCTATTGAGGGAGTGCAGCGTAGGTTTACAAGGTTAATTTCCGGGATGGCGGGACTGTCATAGGCTGAGAGAATTGAGCGGCTGGGCTTGTACAATCTGGAGTTTAGAAGGATGGGATGGGATCTTATTGAAACATATAAAATTATTAAGGGTTTGGACACGCTAGAGGCAGGAAATATGTTTCCGATGTTGTGGGAGTACTGAACCAGGGGTCACAGTTTAAGAATAAGGGGTAAGCCATTTAGAACGGAGACGAGGAAACTTTTTCTCACAGAGAGACAATAGACAATAGACAATAGGTGCAGGAGTAGGCCATTCGGCCCTTCGAGCCAGCACCGCCATTCAATGTGATCATGGCTGATCATCCACAATCAGTACCCCGTTCCTGCCTTCTCCCCATATCCCCTGACTTCGATATCTTTACGAGCCCTATCTAGCTCTCTCTTGAAAGTATCCAGAGAACCGGCCTCCACCACCCTCTGAGGCAGAGAATTCCACAGACTCACAACTCTCTGTGTGGAAAAATGTTTCCTCATCTCCGTTCTAAATGGCTTACCCCTTATTCTTAAACTGTGGCCCCTGGTTCTGGACTCCCCCAACATCGGGGAACATGTTTCCTGCCTCTAGCGTGTCCAAACCCTTAATAATCTTATATGTTGCAATAAGATCCCCTCTCACCCTTCCTGCCTTCTCCCCATATCCCTTGACCGCTATCGTCAAGAGCTCTATTCTGCTGTAGACGATGTTGTGGTAGGCAGCTAACGGGACTCGCAGTTACAGAAGCTACGTGTCAGGGGTTACGGGGAGAAGGCAGGTGAATGGGGTTAGAAAGAAGAGATAGATCAGCCATGATTGAATAGAGCAGCAGAGTAGATGGGCCGAATGGCCTAATTCTACTCCCATCTCATGACCCTGTGATCATTCCTTCTCTCGAGAGATGCCGCCTGAAGCGCAGAGTTACTCCAGCATTTAGTGTCTATCTCCGCCTCAGTTCCTTCCTACACTCAAGCCATCGACAGTGCACAGATACAGGATAAGGAGAACGTCGTTGTTTGTCGGTGCTGCTTGCCCTCAATAAATGATGTTTGGTTAGAGATCTCCACCTTGATACCAGCCACATTATGCGGCAATATAGAGGGGAAGCACAGGTCACGGGGAGAGCTTTGTCCCACGAGAAGCGTCTCATTAAGATTGACTTTTGTTTGCTGAGGTTTCTGAAGAGTGGGAGGGGATCTCATTCCAGCGTACAAGATTGTGAGAGGCTCTGACAGCGCAGATGCCGAAAGCATGTCTCCTCTAACTAAACATGCTATAAATAGTAGGTAGAATCTTTGGACAATCAGTCAGCTCTCCAAGACAGTGACAAGGAGAAGAATCCCTTAATGCAGAGCATTGTAAATCTTCATAATTCACTACCTTGGTTGCAATGTTCAGTCACTGGATACAACCAAGGGCAAAACTGATAGATTTATCAGCATTAGAAGTGTCAGAGGACAAGGGTAGCAACGTGAAAATGGGACCAGGATCAGTCATCTTCTTCTATGAATGAAACATAAATAAACCAAATGAATAGTTAGACCTCAAGCCGGGTGTTGAGCAGCCAGGTTGTTGTCTCTGTTGGCGTCAATGTCTGCCAGGCCCTGAGCTCCATTTGGTGGGTGGCAGAGCGGGCACCCAGAGATGACATGGTTGGCTGTCTGTTGTTCTGCTCCGCATTCACAGCCCGTTCCTGCCTTCTCCCCATATCCCCTGACTCTGCTACCTTTAAGAGCCCTATCTAGCTCTCTCTTGAAATTATTCAGAGAACCGGCCTCCACCGCCCTCTGAGGCAGAGAATTCCACAGACTCACAACTCTCTGTGAGAAAAAGTTTCCTCATCTCCGTTGTGAATGGCCTACCCCTTATTCTTAAACTGTTTCCTGCCTCTAGTTGTATTTATAATAGTTCGATTTTCATGCCAGAGGGAATAGATGGTAATAAAATATAATTGCAACATTTCAAAGACATCCAGACAGCTACGTGTAGGGTGACGCCCAAACAAAAAACCAATGGGACTAGTTCAGATGTATCGAAACAGGGTTGGGTCGATTATTCATCCTTCTTCAGACCCAAGGCTATAGAAGCGTCCCAACCCAACCCAAGACATCTCCTTCCTCAGGTGCAGCCTGACACACTGCGTTCCTCAAGATGCAAGACTCTGAAGGAGGGTCCTGACTCAGCTACTATCTGCCTGGAGACCCTCGGACTGTCTGTAATTGGACCAAGACACAAAATGCTGGAGTTACTCAGCGGGACAGGCAGCATCTCTGGAGAGAAGGAATGGGTGACGTTTCGGGTCGAGACCCTAATTGGACTTTACTGGACTTTATCTTGCACTAAAAGTTATTCCCTTTATCCTGTATCTGTACACTGTGGGGAGGCTTGGTTGAAATCATGTATCGTCTATACACTGACTGGTTAGCACGCAACAGAAAGCTTTTCACTGTACCTCGGTACACGTGACAATAAACTAAACTGAACTAAACTGACCCAAAACAACACCTATCTACAGTATATCCACCAGGATGTCTACTGCCAAAGATAGACATAGTGCTGGAGTAACTCAGCGGGTCAGGCAGCATCTCTGGAGAACATGGATAGGTGACATTTTACAGAGTGCCGGAGTAACAATAGACAATAGACAATAGGTGCAGGAGTCGGCCATTCGGCCCTTCGAGCCAGCACCGCCATTCAATGTGATCATGGCTTATCACCCACAATCAGTACCCCATTCCTGCCTTCTCCCCATATCTCCTGACTCCGCTATCTTTAAGAGCCCTATCAATTCTCTCTTGAAATTATCCAGAGAACCGGCCTCCACCGCCCTCTGAGGCAGAGAATTCCACAGACACACAACTTGGTGTGAAAAAGTATTTCCTCATCTTGGGTCTAAATGGCTTACCCCTTATTCTTAAACTGTGGCCCCTGGTTCTGGACTCCCCCAACATTGTGAACTCAGATGGTCAGGCAGTATCTGTGGAGAACATGGATAGGTGACGTTTCGGCTTGAGAACAAACCTTCGTAGGTACAGGTACAGGATACTGTGTTGGATGATCAGCCATGATCATATTGAATGGCGGTGCAGGCTTGAAGGGCCGAATGGCCTACTGCTGCATCTATTTTCTATGTTTCTTCAGACTGAGAGTCAGGGGAGAGGGAAACGAGATATGAAGAGGTACAAAGAACAAATTAATGAAAGGCATGCAAAAGGACAAATCAAAGCCAGCGACAATGCTCAAGGAAAGGTGGAGCCCACAATGGTCAATTGTTGGCTGTGGAGATGGCGATAACGAGTAGATACATAGGTCATTGGGTCATGTGATAGGAGCAGAATTGAGCCATTCGGCCCATCTAGTCTACTCCGCCTTTCAATCATGGCTGATCTGTCTCTCCCTCTTAACCCCATTCTCCTGCCTTCGCCCCATAACCCCTGACACCTGTACTAATCAAGGATCTATCTATCACTGTCTTAAGGTCCTGTCCTGCTTGGCGATTTTTTCGGCAACTGCCGGCATGATTGACTCACATATGAGGTCACCGAAAAATTTAAGGTGTGATGCGTCGTGATTTGGCGGTGATGCGTCGGTGATGCAGCGTGATATGGCGGTGATGCGTCGGTGATGCGGCGTGATTTGGCGGTGATGCGTCGGTGATGCAGCGTGATTTGGCGGTGATGCGTCAGTGATGCGGCGTGATATGGCGGTGATGTGTCGTTGATGCGGCGTGATTTGGCGTGATGCGTCGGTGATGCGGCGTGATATGGCGGTGATGCGTCGGTGATGCAGCGTGATTTGGCGGTGATCCGTCAGTGATGCGGCGTGATTTGGCGGTGATGCGTCGGTGATGCGGCGTGATTCGGCGTGATGCGTCGGTAATGCAGCGTGATATGGCGGTGATGCGTCGGTGATGCAGCGTGTTTTGGCGGTGATGCATCAGTGATGCGGCGTGATTTGGCGGTGATGCGTCGGTGATGCAGCGTGATTTGGCGGTGATGCGGCGTGATTTGGCGGTGATGCGGCGTGATTTGGCGGTGATGCGTCGGTGATGCAGCGTGATTTGGCGGTGATGCGTCGGTGATGCAGCGTGAAATGGCGTGATGACGTATTGACGCGCGGTGTTTTATTCAAGTGTCGTAACATTATTTTTGTCACCGCTGGATTTTGAAAACTGATATGACGCCGGCAGTTGCTGAAAAAATTGCCAAGTGGGACAGGCCCTTCAAGTATATCCACTGACTTGGCCTCCACAGCCTTCTATGGCAAAAAAAATCCACAGAATCACCACCCTCTGGCTAAAGAAACTCCTTCTCATCTCCATCCTATAGGAACATCCTTTAATTCTGAGGCTGTGACCTCTGGTTCTAGACTCTCCCACTAATGGAAACATCCTCCCCACATCCACTGTATCCAGGCCTTTCATTGTTCGAAACGGTCAAACTAGGTAGGTTGGCCGTGAGACTAGCAGGGTGACTATGGTGCGGGAGGGACGGAGAAACAGGGAAAGCAAGGGTCACTTGAAGTTAGAGAAGTCAATGTTCATACCGCTGGGGTGTAAGCTGCCCAAGCGAAATATGAGGTGCTGCCCCTCCAATGTGCGCTGGGCCTCACTCTGACAATGGAGGAGGCCCAGGACAGAAAGGTCAGTGTGGGAATGGGAGGGGGAGTTAAAGTGTTTAGCAACCGGGAGATCATGTAGAACAATGCAGACTACTGCCTGACCTGCTGAGGTAGCTGTCACTGTGTTGTATCAACATAGAAACATAGAAAATAGGTGCAGGAGTAGGCCTATTCGGCTCTAAGAGCTCTATATAACTGTGCTGGCTCGAAGGGCCGAATGGCCTACACCTATTGTCTATTGTAGTGTGTGGGGATCGCTGGTCGGCACGGACCTGGTGGGCCGAATGACTGACCATGGGTGATGCATCCTGGTCGGATGCAAACCTGGGCGATGTCATGTTGAGGACAGGCTGTTGCCCATGCAGCACGTCCCCCTTCTCCACGTCGCTGATCGATCGAAAGGAACAGCAGGGCCGTTACAGTTTGGCACCAGCGCCATCGCAGGAGCTGCCAGAGCGAGGTTGTAGACAACGATAGAACTGCCTTAGGGGCTCCGACTCGGGATTAGATTGTATTAGCTACAGGGATTTAGGGGAGGGCACCAGTAAATGGGGGGTTTACTCCAGGAGCCTTTTCCATGACTGGATACGGCCACAAGGCAGTGGAGGTTTTAAATCAGAGTTTTCGCTCTCCTAGATGGACTGCCTTCCCAGGTTGACGAGCCCCATCTGCCCGAGACTCATGGGGGCGGGAGCGTCTACCTTCCCGTGCAGGTCTATAGCACCTGCCCACTGCCCTATAATTCCCCCATTTACTGGTGCCCTCCCCTAAATCCCTGTAGCTAATACAATCTAATCCCGACAATATTTAGATAAACTTCCTCTGCACCCAAAACATATAAGTAAGTAAGTTTATTGGCCAAGTATTCACATACAAAGAAATTGCCTTGGTGCTCCGCCCACAGTTGTAACTGTAATGAAAGCATCCACTCAAGATAGACACAGGCAAGACCAGAAATTTTACGAATAAGTTCTACTAGATAGCTAAACGAAAAAAAGATATTAGTGCTCAGCACAATCAGAAAGCAAGCAGTAAACTAACAAAACTCTATTCTAGAAACACAACAGCCCTGTTTAAGAAGGAACTGCAGATGCTGGAAAAATCGAAGGTAGACAAGAATGCTGGAGAAACTCAGCGGGTGAGGCAGCATCTATGGAGCGAAGGAATAGGCGACGTTTCGGGTCGAGGCCCTTCTTCAGACTTCTTCTTCCGGTAGTGAAGCACCAATTCGGGACTTACCTTGCCTGTACATCTGGGGACTGCGGAGGTTTGTAGTCCCGACCACGGGGGGAAAAATGGAGGGGGACTGACTGTACTTTGTGCCTTCCACCACAATGATGAATGCTGTGGTGGATGTTTGTGTTAAATTTGTATTGTGTATTGTGTGTTCTTTTCAAGTGTGTCGCTGCTGGCAAATTCATTTCACTGCACTTCATTGAGTATGTGATGAATAAAACTGACTATTGACTATTGATGTGGGGGTGGGAGGGGGCGGGAAGAAGAAAGGAAGAGGCAGAGACAGTGGGCTGCAGTTCCTTCTTAAACAGAGTTATGTTTCTGTTGTGTTTCTAGAATAGAATCTTTCACCGCTGACTTTTACCCACGCCGGCCAACACGCCCCACCTACACTAGTCCCACCTACCTGTGTTTGGTCCATATCCCTCTAATCCTGTCCTATCCATGAACCTGTCCAAATATTTTTTAAACGTTGCCATAGCCCCGGCCTCAACTGCCTCGTTCCATACTCCCACCACCCTTTATGGAAAAAAGATCCGTCTCCGGTCTATGTTTAAGAAGGAACTGCAGATGCTGGAAAAATTGAAGGTAGACAAAAATGCTGGAGAAACTCAGCAGGTGAGGCAGCATCTGTGGAGCGAAGGAATAGGTGATGTTTCGGGTCTCGACCGAAAGTGTCACCTATTCCTTCGCTCCATAAATGCTGCCTCCTCACCCGCTGAGTTTCTCCAGCATTTTTGTCTACCCTCAGGTCTATTAAATCTTTCCCCTTCCCCTTAATACTGTCCTCTGGTCCTCTATTCCCCTACTCTGGGCATCGACCCAATTCATGATTTTTGACAGCTGGATAAGATCGCCCCTCATCCTCCTGCGCTCCAAGGAAGGGAGTTTTCTTGTTTACTGCTTGTTTTCCGATTGTGCTGAGCACTAATATCTTTTTTTCTTTAGGCAGTCTTGTAGAATTTATTTGTACGATTTCTGTTTCAGTATCTTGCCTGTGTCTATCTCGTGCGGATGCGTTAATTGCAGTTATAACTTTCAGTTTATATGCTTTGGAAAAGGTGCAGAGGAAGTTTATCTAAATATTGTCGGGATTAGATTGTGTTAGGTACAGGGATTTAGGGGAGGGCACCTGTAAATGGGGGAATTAGGGGAGGGCCCCTGTAAATAATAGTATAAGGTCACGAGGTTAGCAAGTCTTCTTCTTTCGTGTCCACCTTCCATGTTTCACCTCCATGGCCAGAGTGAGCCCCACCGCAAATTGGAGGAGCAGCACCTCATATATGCTTGGGTAGTTTACACCCCAGCGGTATGAACACAGACGTCTCCAATTTCAGGTAGTCCCTGCTTTCTCCCTCCTTCCCCTCCCCTTCCCAGCTCTCCCGCAGCCCACTGTCTCCGCCTCTTCCTTTCTTCTTTCCCCCCCCCCCCCCCCCCCCCCCCCCCCCCCCCCCCCACCCCCACATCAGTCTGTTGCTGGCTGGCTCGAAGGGCCAAATGGCCTACTCCTGCACCTATTGTCTATTGTCTGAAGAAGGATCTTGATCCAAATCGTCGCCTATTCCTTCGCTCCATAGATGCTGCCTCACCCGCTGAGTTTCTCCAGCATTTTTGTCTAGAAAACGTAACCCCCTCCCCCCCCTACCCAATCACCGCTTCACACCCACTCACAGCCTGACTCCAGTCTGGGCCCTCGTCCACTACCCACCCCCTCCTTGCTGCCCAACATCACTGCCCACTTCTCCAACATCAACAATAGAAATAGAGGAGGTGGAGAGGCTGTTCAGAAGACAGAAAAGCCTAAAATCTCCAGGTATGTTTGACAATGTTTCCCCCTCTACCCTAAAGCTCTGTGCCAAACAACTGGCACCGGTCTACACAGACGTTTTCAACCAGTCCCTGCAAACCTGTGTTGTCCCTGCCTGCTTCAAAGTCTCCACTATTGTCTCTGTATCCAAAAATGCAAGGATTACTGGTCTTAATGACTACAGGCCTCTCTGTAGTCATGAAGACATTTGTGCTGGCCCACCTGAAAAATATCACAACCCCTCTGTTGGACGCTCTGCAGTTTGCATACCGGGCCAGTAGATCTGTGGATGACTCAGATCTACTGCACTTTATCCTCCAGCACCTAGACCGCCAGGGGACCTATGCGAGGATTATTTACAGGTGCCCTCCCCTAATTCACCATTTACTGGTGCTCTCCCCCAGGCATGTAAATCGCTGTCAAAACGTGGGAGGGGGGACACAATTTCTTGACGGCTGCGCGCGCGCATACACACGCGCATGCACATACACGCGAGGCTTTGGCCGTGGGCCCTGTGGACGGTAACATCGGGAGCTGACCTGGATGGTGACCGACTCCCAACTCCAGCAACTGCAGCTTCGTTCACCCCTGCCCTTGTGGCTAAAGGGATCAGGGGGTATGGAGAGAAAGCAGATACAGGATACTGAGCTGGATGATCAGCCATGATCATATTGAATGGCGGTGCAGGCTCGTAGGGCCGAATGGCCTATTCCTGCACTTATTTTCTATGTTTCTATGTTTCTATGCATCGTGGGGCTTGAATCGGCCGGCGGGGGCTTCAACATCAAAATGCTGAAGAAACTCAGCGGGTGAGGCAGCACCTATGGAACGAAGGAATAGGTGACGCGTTTGGTCCAGACCCGAAACGTCACCTAGGGGAGAGGGGGAGAGGGGAGAGAGATGGGGAGAGAGAGTTAGGGGAAAGAGAGGGGAGAGAGAGTTAGGGGAAAGAGAGGGGAGAGAGAGGACGAGAGAGAGGGGGGAGAGTGAGGTGGGAGAGAGAGAGAGGGAGAGAGAGAGAGGGGGGAGAGAGAGAGGGGAGAGAGAGGGAGGAGAGAGAAGAGAGAGGGAAAGGGAGAGAGTGAGAGGGGGAGACAGGGGAGAGAGAGGGGGTGAGGAGAGACTGAGAGGGAGAGAGGAGAGAGAGAGGGGAAAGAGGGGGGGAGGGGAGAGATAGAGGGGGAGAGAGAGAACGGAAGAGAGGGGGGGAGAGAGAGGGATGAGAGTGAGGTGGGAGGGAGAGAGACGGGAGAGAAAGAGGTGGAGAGAGGGGAGGGAGAGAGTGGGAGAGAGAAGAAAGAGAGAGGGGGACAGAGAGAGGAGAGAGGGGGAGAGAGAAAGGGGGAGAGAGAGGGGGAGAGAGAGAGAGGAGGGAGTGAGAGGTAGAGAGAGGGGGGAGATGGAGAGGGGGATAGAGAGGCAAGGCTGCCAACTCCCATGCATTGAGCGTGAGAATCACGCATTTCACCAAATTCTCACGCTGATCACAAATATCTAACGCTCTGTTGTGAGAAATTCTGTGATCAACGAAAATTTCAAAACTCATATCAACTGCATGGGCCGCGGGTGTTGGAAGCAGAAGCAGCGGCGGGGGCAGATGTGGACGGGGAGCGGGGCTGGCTAGTGTTTGCCGGGCTGGCGAGTCGCTCACTGCAGCTCCGGCCATGGAGCGGCCTCAGTGCAAGAGTCCCGGGCCGTCGGAGGCGTCGAAGAGTTGCGCCGCTGCCGTGAGAGTCTCGTGCCGAATTCGCCCAGGTGACCGGCATGGATCAGGCTGCGGCTCAGTGCATCCTGGAGGACAACCAGCGGATGCTGGAAGTAAGTACCAAGCACTGGGTGGATACGGTGGAAGATAGTGGACTTCAAATGGGGGTGGTTGGTGAAAGCATCCTGCTTGCCTGCTAGATTTTTACTTACTGTAACTGCAGGAAAAATGTTCCTGATGTTGGGGGCGTTCAGAACCATGGATCACAGTTTAAGAATAAAGGGGGGCAGTTAGGACTGAGATGAGGACAAACTTTCTTCACGCAGAGAGTTGTGAATCTATGGAATTCTCTGCCACAGAAGGCAGTGCAGGCCAATTCACTGGATGTTTTCAAGAGAGAGTTACATTTAGTTCTTGGGGTTAACGACATCAAGGGATATGGGGAAAAAACAGGCAAGAGGTACTGATTTTAGATGAATAGCCATGATCATATTGAATGACTGTGCTGGCTCGAAGGGCCGATGGCCTATTCCTGCACCTATTTTCTATGTTTCTATGCTTGAGTATATGGCAATAAAACTCGATCACTTGATTTTGAAGCATTCATGCATGGTGGAGGTATAATGTAGTCATAGAGTGATACAGTGTGAAAACAGGCCCTTCGGTGCAACTTGCCCACACCCGCCAACATGTCCCAGCTACACTACCTGCTTTTGGTCCATACCTCCAAACCTGTCCTATCCATGTATCAGTCTACCTTTTTCTTAAATGTTGGGATGGTCCCTGCCTCAAATACCTCCTCTGGCAGTTTGTTCCATACACCCATCACCCTTTGTGTGGATAAAGTTACCCCTTAAAAAGTTACCTCTTAAAAATACTTCATACAAAAAACATTTAAATCATATTTCTACAGTGCACTAAAACATTATTTTAATACATCAAATTTTAAAAAGTTCCTACCCTGGGAGGAGGGATACCCTTCTTCCACACCCTCTCCCCACTCAGTTGCTCCACTCCCTCACCGGGTACCCCCAAGGCCAGTGGTCAGTGATTGCTCAGCCTCCCCCCTTTCAAAAACGCTCCAATCCAATTTAAAGCATATATATTGCATTCAAGTGTAAGTTAAAAGACTCGCTACAGTATGCACCATATTGCACAATTTCAAGCTGAAAAATGTAAATGTTCCCTCCACCCCCCGGTCGCTATACTCCCTCGGGCTTGGTATCTTGCAATTTCTCACTCCTAACTCTCACCCAATATGTATCTCTGAACGAACGTGAAAACTAAACGAACTGCTGAGTGCTAAATATCTGGAGATGGGGGGATTAAAACATCTGAAAGGTTGCGGGGTATTTTTTCCTGTGGTTTGTTTTCCACAACAGCGCTGCAATGCGACCACTTCAGGGTATTCCGGTTCACACGGTAGGCTTCACCTGCCCCCTGCCTGCGTCCGCAAATCACTTTGTCACACAGACAGTCTGCAGATGGCAATGTGGAACAAAAGGCTCGTCATTAACTGTTGCCGAAGAACATCTCCTGGAATGGAGCGGAGGGGTGTGGAGGGCTCATTGCATGCATGCCTTCACCTGGTAATCCAGTGTGAAGCACAATTTGTACTGAGTGGAAAATAACTAATCAGCCCGCAGTCTGCAGATTGTAACAAGCGATAAGGGTCTTCTAATGGACAGAGAGATATGTGCTTAAATGCAGGTACAATCCATTGGAATGGGCGACGTTTTCTTACCAGTGTCAGCAGAAGTGACAAAAAGCTGGAGGTAGACAAAAATGCTGGAGAAACTCAGCGGGTGAGGCAGCATCTATGGAGCGAAGGAAAAAGGCGACGTTTCGGGTCGAGAACATCCATCGATCATTCGAGAACATTCCTTCGCTCCATAGATGCTGCCTCTCACCCGCTGAGTTTCTCCAGCATTTTTGTCTACCTTCGATTTTTCCAGCATTTGCAGTTCCTTCTTAAACATGACAAAATGCTGGAGTAACTCAGCGGGACAGGGAGCATCTCTGGAGAAAAGGAATGGGTGATGTTTCGGGTTGAGATTGAAGAATAACAGCCTGATCGCTGTAGACAATAGACAATCGGTGCAGGAGGAGGCCATTCGGCCCTTCGAGCCAGCACCACCATTCAATGTGATCATGGCTGATCATCCCCAATCAGTACCCCGTTCCTGCCTTCACCCCATATCCCCTGGCTCCGCTATCTTTAAGAGCCCTATCTAGCTGTAGGGAAGAAGCTGTTCCTGAACCTGCTTACGTCAGATTCGCAACATCTAACATGTTGTATTATTTTTTTTGCTTCTCACTTCCAACACGGAATGCAAACTTGCAAAACGAATCACACACAAGCAGAGCGAATTCTTGACCATGTACAAAGAATTTAAATAGCACTCCTTCAGAATTACCTGAGTTGTCAACCCAGATTATGTGCTCAAGTCTTTGGAATCTGCGGACTCAGAGGCAAGAATGCTACTTACGCAGAAATAACACTTGATTGATGCCTTAAACTCCCTCTGCAGTACAAGGGGAATCGCTGGGACTCAAAACTGTGGTGTGAACAATTTGGACCACAGCCAAATGTGGGAATATTAGAGATATTCAAGGCTTGAAACATCCTCCAGGACTATCCCTGCTCACCACATCAATAATTTGGTTCAGGAAGTAACTGCAGATGCCGGTTTAAACCAAAGACAGAATCCGACCTTTCTGTCCTGGGCATCCTCCATGGCCAGAGTGAGTCCCACCACAAATTGGAGGAGCAGTACCTCATATTTTGCTTGGGTAGTTTACACCCCAGCGGTATGAACATTGACTTCTCCAATTTCAGGTAGTCCCTGCTTTCTCCCTCTATCCCCTCCCCTCCCCAGCTCTCCCACAGCCCACTGTCTCCGTCTCTTCCATTCTTCTCCCCGCACCCCCCCCCCCCCCCACCCCACATCAGTCTGAAGATGGGTCTCGACCCGAAACATTGCCTATTCCTTCGCTCCATAGATACTTCCTCACCCGCTGAGTTTCTCCAGCATTTTTGTCTACCTTCGATTTTCCAGCTTCTGCAGTTCCTTCTTAAACATCTTGCGCTATAGGGAGAGGTTGAGTAGGCTGGAACTCTATTCCTTAAGCTCAGGCGGATGAGGGGTGATTTTATAGAAACGTATAAGATCATGAGAGGAATAGATGGGGTAGATGCACAGAGTCTCCTGCCCACGCCGCCTAACCTCATTCTCCTGTCTTCTTCCCATAACCCCCGACACCAGTACTAATCAAGAATATATCCATCTCGCAGTTAAACATATCCATTGACTTGGCCTCCACAGCCTTCTGTGGCAAGGAATTCCACAGATTCACCAGCCTCTCGCTCTGAGCTTGTGTCATCATCATCGGCGGTCACTGGAAACGAGCAAGACTGTCCTCTCCTCTCCATAGGGTCGTCTACTTGTGGGTCTGCAGATGTCTGTAGAGGCCGATCCGCGATCCACACATTTTTTTTTTTTTTTTTTTTTTTTTTTTTTTTTTTTTTTTTTAATTTAATCAAAAATATTTATTCAAATATTAAAATAGTATTGACACTACAATAAAACAAAACACCACCATAATACAAGACGAACAAATATGCTCAGCAACTGCTAAACAATTATATTGCAATCCTTGTCAAGGATACATTCAACCCCCCTCGGTGCCCAGCGGTCCCGGAACCCCCTCAGGGTTCCCTTTCCATCCGCACCCGGGCACGGACATATCCACGGAAAAGCGGCAGGCAGCTGGCTCGGGTAGAGCCCTCCACAGTCTGGCGCCGTGACTCGCGGATGGCCAGCTTGGCCAGGCCCAGGAGCAACCCAACCAGGACATCTTCAGCCCTACCCTCTCCCCTACGCACAGGGTGTCCAAAGATGAGGATGGTGGGTGAAAAATGCAGCCAGAAGGCAAGGAGCAGCCCCTTTAGATATTCAAACAGTGGCTGCAGCCTCACGCACTCCATGTACACGTGGTACACAGACTCTTCCAGCCCGCAAAAGTGGCAGGCGGCTGGCGAGTCTGTGAACCGCGAGAGAAACAGGTTGCAGGGAACACCTCGGTGCAATACCCTCCACCCCAGGTCCCCAATGTAGAGGGGGAGAATCCTGCGTAGAGGGACCCCCACCGGGGGCCCCCCTCGCGACCGGTAAGGGAACACCGACCGCCACTTGGTGTCCGGACGGTGGACCAGGGCGAGGAAGTGCAGGTGTGGAGGAGGAGCCTGTACAGGACACGCCTCCCTGCGTCTCGGAGGGAGACGAAGGGTGTCGAGGAAAGGCGGCTCAAATTGTGTGGGACCGGCTCCCGGGATGGATTACGGCGCCTTGGTCCGATGAGTACTTCCGGCTGAGCGGGGGCTTGCTCAACCACCAGTAGCGATCCACACACCTTGGTGCAACGTGGGCAGTGGAGACTGGCGGTGGTTGGTAGTCGTCGAGCCCCCTTCTCTCTCTCTCTCCTTACGGTGTTGTCGCATTGTCTCTGCGACATGGCGTAGATTCCATTTCGTGACGTGCAGCTCCTTCCTGCCCGGATTTCCTCCAGGAGCGCCTGTCCAGTGCAATGTGCTCCCAGTTGCTCAATGTGATGTGGAATTTCTTCAGACTGTTCTTGATGTTGTCCTTGAAGCGTTTCTTTGGCCCGCCGGAGGCTCGCCGAACTTCCTTCAGTTGAGAGTACAGGATGTGTTTAGGGAGACGTGTGTTGGACATGCGGATGACATGGCCAGTCCATCGAAGATGGTGCTGCATTATTGTGGTGGTGATGCTGGTCATGTTGGCTTCCTCCAAAACACTGATGTTGGTGCGTTTGTCCTCCCAGCTGATCCTCAGAATCTTTCGTAAGGATCTTTGATGATATTGTTCCAGGGCTCTCAGGTGCCTGCTGTAGGTGGTCCATGACTCGCTCCATACAACAGGGTGGAGAGGACAACGGCACTGGTCTAGGTCTTTAGGTCTAGGTCTTCAAAGATGATGGTCATGTTGGCTTCCTCCAAAACGCTGATGTTGGTGGCCTTACGTTTAGAGGGATATGGACCAAACATGGGCAAGCGGGATCAGCTTGGAAGGTGGTTCTTGGTCAAGTTGGGCCGAAGGTCCTGTTTCTGTGCAGTATGACTCTCAGAAAGGCACAGAGTGTTGAGAAGTGCGGTTCTGTGTATTTACAACACGAAAGATTTATCCCAATTCATGTACAAATTACCCTCATCCAGGAAATTTGCATGCTAATGAACATTGTAACTTTGTGGTGCAGCAGATAATTAGAACCTTCATCTTCTGCAAATTTCAGCCTCTTTCTCTGCTAATGGAATCGGCGGTGTTATAGATGATTTCCACAGCACAATGGTGACATTCAGGATTAAAGAGCGTTCTCCCCTTCCAATTATTCGAGGGACGGTGGTTGGTTCTTGCAAAACGTGTTTTCCAAGTCACTGCCTTTCACAATAACATTGCAACTTAAGATCCAAAAACGAGTCTCTGCCCGACACATTCATTTTCAGTAAACCTGAAAATTGATGTTCTGTAGCTAACAATAATTTTCATTTCAATTCAACTCATTAAAATGACTCGGAGAAGCGGCCGATCCAGAACAATGGTTTATTTTACAGAAAACGGCATTAAACTATATTCATGTGGCGAGAAACACTCAGTGTTAACACTTGACAATGTTCCGTTACTTTAGTTTAGTTTAGAGATACAGCGCCAATACAGGCCCTTCGGCCCTCCGGGTCCCTGCCGACCAGCGATCCCCGCACACTAACACTATCCTACACACACTAGGGACAGTTTTTACATTTACACCAAGCCAATTAACCTGCAAACCCGCACGTCTTTGGCGTGTGGGAGGAAACCGAACACCTCGGAGAAAACCGAGGCCGTGATCACATTGAATGGCGGTGCTGGCTCGAAGGGCCGAATAGCCTACTCCGACACCTATTGTCTATTGTCTATGTCTATTGTGCCAGGGGTTATGGGGAGAAGGCAGGGGAATGGGGTTAGGAGGGAACTCTTAAAGATAGCGGAGTCAAGGGATATGGGGAGAAGGCAGGAACGGGGTACTGATTGGGGATGATCAGCCATGATCACATTGAATGGCGGTGCTGACTCGAAGGGCTGAATGACCTACTCCTGCACCTATTGTCTATTGTCTATTGAGAGATAGATCAGCCATGAGTGAATGGCGGAGTAGACTTGCTTGGGCGAATGGCCTGATTCTGCTCCTATCACTTGTGAACCTATGACCCGAAACGTCACCCATTCCTTCTCTCCAGAGATACTGCCTGTCCCGCTGAGTAACTCCAGCATTTTGTGTCTATCTTACCTATCTATTCCTTTCATTATTTTAAATACTCCTATCAAGTCTCAGCTGAACTGAATTGAGTTCCTTCAACCTCCCAAGCTCCAGGGAAAAAATAGAACATAGACAATAGACAATAGGTGCAGGAGTGGCCATTCGGCCCTTCAACTGGGCCATTCTAACACATGAATATGCTTTGATCTAAACCATTCCATTGTAGCTCTGGCTGTATGTTTAGGGTCGTTGTCCTGCTGGAAGGTGAACCTCCGCCCCAGTCTCGTCTTTTGCAGACTCTAACAGATTTTCTTCTTGCCACTCTTCCATAAAGGCCCGATTTGTGGAGTGCACGACTAATAGTTGTCCTGTGGACAGATTCTCCCACCTGAGCTGTGGATCTCTGCAGGTCCTCCAGAGTTACCAGAGCTGCTTCTCTGATCAATGCTCTCCTTGCCCGGCCTGTCAGTTTAGGTGCACGGCCATGTCTTGGTAGGTTTGCAGTTGTGCCATACTCTTTCCATTTTCGGATGATGGATTGAACAGTGCTCCGTGAGATGTTCAAAGCTTGGGATATTTTTTTATAACCTAACCCTGCTTTAAACTTCTCCACAACTTTATCCCTAACCTGTCTGGTGTGTTCCTTGGGCTTCATGATGCTGTTTGTTCACTATTGTTCTCTAACAAACCTCTGAGGCCTTCACAGTACAGCTGTATTTTACTGAGATTTTACTTCGGAGTCACGTGAGTGACTACGTGAAGAACCCCGTCACGACGCATGCGTGTCATATCGCTTTCACGCTTGAGAGTCGACAGGCGGGGGGGAGCGTTCCCCCGCAGCGGTAAGTTTGAAACTGCGACCTGCAGGTAAGAAATTTACTCTGCGGTAGTTTTGTTCCCCACGCTGTTTTTTCACAGGGGGGGAAGCTGGACAAAATAGTGTCCACAAGTGCTGCGAGTGAAGCTGGCTGGGGAGGACCGCGAAGTTGCGGGAGCCAGCAGCAGCTGAAGGCACAAGCCCCGTAAGGGATCAGCTGTGCCGACTTTTGGTCCCGCGCTGGCCAGAACACCACGGCCGGGTGGGAGACTATTCAGAATGGGGACGTCGACTTTTGACAAGTCGAAAACGGCTTGAGACGGGGTGGAACGACGTTCCCCCGTAGCGACAATTTTAACCTGGACCTGCAGGTAAGAGCTGCGGTCTTTTTGTGTTTTTACCATGCTGATTACAGGTGGAGAAACCAACGGGCTGCGACAAAGCTGGTGGGCGAGATGTGATCAGCTGTGCCCGATGTCGCCTCTGCACCGGCCAGATCCACTCCACGGAAGGGCAGTAAGGACAAAGCTGGTGAGGGAGGACCGCGGAGCAGCGGGCAGCCAGCAGCAGCCAGCGGCACTCGGATCACCGATAGTGGGATCAGCTGTGCCCGATGTCGCCTCCGCACCGGCCAGATCCACGCGGCCGGGCGGTAAGGCTAGACACAAAAACAAACAAGGTCGTGGACTCAGAGGAGTCTGACTTTGAACAACCGCGGGCGGCCAGCGACCGAGAGCGCTGGAGCCGGATGGAGCGGTGTGTGGAGCATTTGCTCCAACGTGACAGACTCCGGGAGATGTAGTCAGGTCACTGTGGGCCCTATGATAAACCCACAGCAGTACCTCTTGAAGGGCTGCACAGTGCTTCTACCTCATCAGAGGTGAGCACTGCGGGTCAGTTCTGGGCTGACCTGGAAGAGGGGTCCGCAGAAGGAAAGACAAGTGTGCAAGGGGTGCAGGAACAAGAGAACCTACTGGAACCCATTACAGTCAAAGACAGCACCCTACCCACCCACCAGCAGAACTGGTGAAAGCTCGAAGGCCCGGTACTCAAAACATGAGTCTTTTTTAGGCCATGGCCCAGGCCGGCCTTCTTGGAAGATGCAGGGACCTCCAACGCTAACCAAACTGAAAATCCAGACACCAGCGCAACAACAGCAGCGAAGAACCTACAAAAAGAAGTAAACCTGCCACTGGTAACTATGGAGGTAGATGGATCTGGTTCCCTACAAAATACAGGGAGCATGGCGGTTGGGTGGAGACTACACTCCTTTCTGAAGGCATGGAGCATGTTAACAACCGATACTTACATCTTAAGCAGTATCCAGGGATATACAATAGTTTATACACATGTACAGCCCTCCAGTTCAACATATACTGAACCGAATGTTCGTGCCTTCTGATAAAGAAAAATCAAAAGCGCAAGCTGAACTGGAGCGGCTTTACGTAAAAGGTGTAATTGAGAAAACTCAACACGAACCATTAGAATTCGTGTCCAATATATTTATCAAAAAAAAAAAAGATGGTGGTTGTCGCATCATCATGGATCTGACAAAATGGATACCTTTGTTACTGCTAAACAATTAATTTCCAAAGGTTACTTCATGGCCAGCATCGATTTAAAAGATGCTTACTATTCAGTGGGACAACTCTGGCAGTATAAGCACTGCCAAATGGTTTATCATCAGCCCCAGGCTGTTCACAAACATTTTGAAACCAGCCCTAGCGTTTCTACGTAAACGTAAACACATGGTCATGGCATATTTAGATGACATACTCATTGTGGGCAAAACTTTGGAATTGGCCAAACAAACTGTAACAGCCACAAAACAGTTATTTGAAAAACTGGGATTTATTATCCATCCAGTTAAATTTAAACTAACGCCTTCCACTACTATGGACTATTTGGGGTTTCACCATTGACTCAGTTCACATGTCAGTGAGTCTGCCTAAGGGAAAGGCTAGAGATTTAATAGAGGCTTGCAATAACCTAATTGACATCAGCAAACTATCCATCAGATTGGTAGCAAAAGTAATTGGCAAAATGGTGGCTGCCTTTCCAGCCACACAATTTGGACCTCTACATTACCTAAACTTACAGAGAGCAAAAATACAAGCACTCTAAATTAATGCAAGTCACTTTGTCAGACCTATGAAACTACCAATCAAGCTAAAATGGAACTAAAATGGTGGATAGATAACATCTGGCTTTGTTCCAATCCAATCATTGTCAGTAACCCTTCCATGGTACTACAAACTGATGTCAGTGCACTTGGGTGGGGAGCCACCAATACCATCACCAGCTGTGGAGGTAGATGGACTGCTCAGGAGGCATCATTATTACTCACACTGGGCATAAACTACCTGGAAATGTTGGGTGCATTACATGGCCTAAAGTCATATTGTACTGGGTCATATCACCAGCATGTTAGACTACAGATAGACAATACCACCGTGGTAGCATACATTAACCACATGGGTGGAAACAAATCGACATCATGTGACAATCTGGCTAATACAATTTTGGCAATGGTGTATCCAGAGAGATATTTGGATATCAGCCACTTACCTACCAGGAAGACTAAATTTAGTGGCAGACACCAGGTCACGCAAATTTAATGAAAACACCGAATGGATGTTGAATAAAAAAGTATTTGCTGATATTACAGCAAAATATGGAACACCAGATATCGATCTATTCGCATCCAGACTTAACCACCAGTTATCAAATTATGTTTCATGGGAACCAGACCCTGGGGCAGCAGCGACAGATGTATTTTCGCTGCATTGGGGGGGGGGGGGAATTGTTTATTTACGCATTCCCTCCTTTCTGCCTCATCAGTCGGGTATTAAGGAAAATACAACAAGACTCTGCGTCTGGTATTGGTAGTACCCGATTGGCCTACCCGATTGGTTCCCAGTGGTATTAAACATGGTATTAGAACCATGTATCACCATCCCACATAGACCAGATTTATTGCTACATCCCGTAACAAGGGATAGCCACCCATGCCATAAACATTTGAACTTATTAATTTGTAGAGTTATAAAAACACCTCTACTACAACTGTGACTGACGGACCAAACAGTGAACATGATCTCGGCGGCCCAAAGACAGTCAACCAAAAAACAGTATCTGGTCTATATCAGGAAGTGGGCGATGCACTGCCATAAAAACAACATCACCTACAGAGACATGAACATCCCGTCTGTTCTGGAATATCTGGCAGGCCTCCACTATGATGAGGGGCTCAGTTACAGTGCCATCAACTGCGCCAGAGGTGCTCTATCGACTTACCTATGGCAGGGGACAGAGCGTTACTCTGTTGGGACTCACCCACTGGTAACAAAACTTATGAGGGGAATTTTTAATACTAATCCCCCAAGAACCAGGTACTCCCAAATATGGGATGTAATTACACAGACTGACATTAAAAACAGTCATGCTAATGGCATTGGTCACGGCACAAAGGGTACAGTCACTGCATAAACTAAGACTGGACAACATGACTTCCTCAACAGAAAATATTACGTTTCATATCTATGAGTTAGTAAGCAGAACAGACAGGGATCAGCAGGCCTCAATATACAATTTAGGTCATACCCAACAGATGACCGTCTGTGTATAGTAAGACATATGTCGTTATACGTGGAGAAAACGAAAATCCTAAGAGGCAATGAGAAGGCACTTTTTGGTCAGCCACTAGCAACCACACAAAAGAGTGATGGTCCAGACCATCTCAAGATGGCTGAAACAGGTGCTAACACAGGCTGGGGTGGATACTAATATTTTAAATCTCATTCCACCAGGGCTGCAGCTACATCGGCAGCGATACAGTTGGATGTCCCAATGGATCAAATCCTCAAGGCAGCAGGATGGTCTGGGGGGGGAAAAAACATTCCAATTATTTTACAATAAACCAGTAATGAAACCTGGAACGTTTGCAGAAACAATTTTAAGTTCTGTAAATTAATTTAAACCCATAAAAAGGGGTTATAATTTTGTGTTCATAAATTTTATGATTTCAATGTTGAATTCATGTCCAAATTATGTTAACACAATTCCTCCTACAGTCATCAAGGCAGATGTGATGCATGGACTCGTTTCCACGGCATGAAATCACAGAGCTTTAAAATCTTCACGTGGTCACTCACGTGACTCCAAAGTAAAATAGTAAGATTAAACGAGAACTTACCAGTTTGAAGTTTGATCTGTATTTTATGAGGAGTTACGATGAGGGGTTACGTGCCCTCCGCTCCCAACCTTGATCATATACTTTACTGGTATCTCTTCTCTAATCTTACAATGTTTAGTCATTACAGTTATCTGTGATTTCACACCGCTGCTTTGAAGAATGACACGCATGAGTCGTGGCGGGGTTCTTCACGTAATCCATCATCGTAACTCCTCATAAAATAGAGATCAAACTTCAAACTGGTAAGTTCTCGTTTAATCTTACTATTAGATTACACACAAGTGGACTCTATTTACTAATTAGGTGACTTCTGAAGGCAATTGGTTGCACTGGATTTTATTTAGGGGTATCAAAGTAAAGGGGGCTGAATACTTTTGCACGCCACACTTTTCAGTTTTTTATTTGTAAAAAAATTTGAAAATCATGTATCATTTTCTTTCCACTTCACAATTATGCGCCACTTTGTGTTGGTCTATCACATAAAATCCCAATAAAATACATTTACGTTTGTGGTTGTAACGTGACAAAATGTGGAAAAGTTCAAGGGGTATGAAAACTTTTGCAAGCCACTGTAGGTCGCTGGATGTTTGATTAGCAAACATAGCAGCAGAAACTTTTGATCCCAATCCAAAACGCTGGCTATCCATTCCCTCCACAGATGCTGCCTGACCCGCTGAGTTCTTCCAGCACTTTGCGTTTTGTTCCTGGTTTGCAATTTACTCGGAGGCATTTGTTATCCTTCAAAAGGTCGCAAAGTCTGAGGAGACAGAAGGAACTGCAGACGCAGGAATCTTGAGCTAAACACAAAGAGCTGGAGGAACTCAGCGGGTCAGGCAGCATCTATCTCCAGAGGGAATGGATATTTCGAGTTGGGACCCTTCTTCAGATGGATTCATAACTTCATAAGTTCTAGGAGCAGAACCAGGCCATTCGGTCCATCAAGTCTACTCTGCCATTCAATCATAGCTGATCGATCTCTCCCTCCGAACCCCATTCTCCTGTCTTCTCCCCGTAACCCCTGACACCCGTACTGTCTATCTCTCCGTTAAAAATACCCACTGACTTGGTCTCACAGCCATCTGTGGCAAAGAATTTCACAGATTCACCACCCTCTGACTAAAGAAATTCCTCCTCATCTCCGTTCTAAAGTACTTTCAGTCTGAAGGACCCAGACCTGAAACATGTCCCAGATAGAACAAATAAATTCTTACTCGCAGCAGCTCAGTTTAGTTTATTGTCACGTGTACCGAGGTACAGCAAAAAGCTTTGGTTGCAGTCAGCAGAAAGACAATACATGATTATGGAGAGGGACAAAACTGGACCTAGGGTTGAGATTTTTGATTGGAGAAAGGCTAACTTTGAGGAGATGCGAAAGGATTTAAAAGGAGTAAATTGGGACAGTTTGTTTTATGGGAAAGATGTGGAAGAGAAATGGAGTACATTCAAAGGTGAAATTTTAAGAGTACAGAATCTTTATGTCCCTGTTCGGTTGAAAGGAAATCGTAAAAATTGTAAAGAGCCATGGTTTTCAAGGGAAATTGGACACTTGGTTCGGAAAAAGAGGGATATCTACAATAGTTATAGGCAGCATGGAGTAAATGAGGTGCTTGAGGAGTATAAAGAATGTAAAAAGAATCTTAAGAAAGAAATTAGAAAAGCTAAAAGAAGATATGAGGTTGTTTTGGCAAGTAAGGTAAAAGTAAATCCGAAGGGTTTCTACCGCTATATTAATAGCAAAAGGATAACGAGGGATAAAATTGGTCCATTAGAGAGTCAGAGTGGCCAACTATCTGCAGAGCCAAAAGAGATGGGGGAGATATTGAACAGTTTCTTTTCTTCGGTATTCACCAAGGAGAAGGATATTGAATTATGTGAGGTAAGGGAAACAAGTAGAGTAGCTATGGAAACTATGAGGATCAAAGAAGAGGAAGTACTGACACTTTTGAGAAATATAAAAGTGGATAAGTCTCCAGGTCCGGACAGGATATTCCCTAGGACATTGAGGGAAGTTAGTGTAGAAATAGCAGGGGCTATGGCAGAAATATTTCAAATGTCATTAGAAACGGGAATAGTGCCGGAGGATTGGCGTACTGCGCATGTTGTTCCATTGTTTAAAAAGGGGTCTAAGAGTAAACCTAGCAATTATAGACCTATTAGTTTGACGTCAGTGGTGGGCAAATTAATGGAAAGAATACTTAGAGATAATATATATAAGCATCTGGATAAACAGGGTCTGATTAGGAACAGTCAACATGGATTTGTGCCTGGAAGGTCATGTTTAACTAATCTTCTTGAATTTTTTGAAGATGTTACTCGGGAAATTGATGAGGGTAAAGCAGTGGATGTTGTGTATATGGACTTCAGTAAGGCCTTTGACAAGGTTCCTCATGGAAGGTTGGTTAAGAAGGTTCAATGGTTGGGTATTAATGGTGGAGTAGCAAGATGGATTCAACAGTGGCTGAATGGGAGATGCCAGAGAGTAATGGTGGATGGTTGTTTGTCAGGTTGGAGGCCAGTGACGAGTGGGGTGCCACAGGGATCTGTGTTGGGTCCACTGTTGTTTGTCATGTACATCAATGATCTGGACGATGGTGTGGTAAATTGGATTAGTAAGTATGCAGATGATACTAAGATAGGTGGGGTTGCGGGTAATGAAGAAGAGTTTCAAAGTCTACAGAGAGATTTATGCCAGTTGGAAGAGTGGGCTGAAAGATGGCAGATGGAGTTTAATGCTGATAAGTGTGAGGTGCTACATCTTGGCAGGACAAATCAAAATAGGACGTACATGGTAAATGGTAGGGAATTGAAGAATGTAGGTGAACAGAGGGATCTGGGAATAACTGTGCACAGTTCCATGAAAGTGGAATCTCATGTAGATAGGGTGGTAAAGAAAGCTTTTGGTGTGCTGGCCTTTATAAATCAGAGCATTGAGTATAGAAGTTGGGATGTAATGTTAAAATTGTACAAGGCATTGGTGAGGCCAATTCTGGAGTATGGTGTACAATTTTGGTCGCCTAATTATAGGAAGGATGTCAACAAAATAGAGAGAGTACAGAGGAGATTTACTAGAATGTTGCCTGGGTTTCAGCAACTAAATTACAGAGAAAGGTTGAACAAGTTAGGGCTTTATTCTTTGGAGCGCAGAAGGTTAAGGGGGGACTTGATAGAGGTTTTTAAAATGATGAGAGGGATAGACAGAGTTGACGTGGAAAAGCTTTTCCCACTGAGAGTAGGGAAGATTCAAACAAGGGGACATGACTTGAGAATTAAGGGACTGAAGTTTAGGGGTAACATGAGGGGGAACTTCTTTACTCAGAGAGTGGTAGCTGTGTGGAATGAGCTTCCAGTGAAGGTGGTGGAGGCAGGTTCGTTTTTATCATTTAAAAATAAATTGGATAGTTATATGGATGGGAAAGGAATGGAGGGTTATGGTCTGAGCGCAGGTATATGGGACTAGGGGAGACTATGTGTTCGGCACGGACTAGAGGGGTCGAGATGGCCTGTTTCCGTGCTGTAATTGTTATATTATATTATATATTATGATTACAATCGATCCATTTACAGTTTACAGATACATGATGAGGGAATAATGTTTAGTTATTCCATCACTCTGTGAAACGTCACCTATCCATGTTCTCCACAGATGCTGCCTGAGCTGCTGAGTTATTCCAGCACTATGCGCCTGTTTTTTTTTTTCAAGAACGTATTAATCTAAGCTGATGTGTCACAGATGGAGGAGAGAAGATGCAGAGTGAATTTTCAAAGTGGTTTTCTTTTAGAACACAAAGTTTATTCGTTGATCGCCAGGAATGTGAAGGATGTGTTCTACAAATGAGTGTTAAGGGCCTGTCCCACTTTTTCGGCGACTTGCCGGTACAGTTGGATTTTCAACATGTTTGAAAATCCAGCGGCGACCTGAACAGATGGCACAATGGGCTAAAGTGTTCGGCTGGCAACCTGAAGGTGGCCGGTTCGAATCCTGCTTGGAGTGTGTACTGTCATTGTGTCCTTGGGCAAGACACTTCACCTACCTTTGCCTGGGACTAGAGACGGAAATTAGCTACTGATTGGCTACAATCTCGCATATTTACATGCAAATGTTCATTAATATGCACTGTCCCTATAAACAAAAACAAAAAAACAACAAAAAAAAAAACAAGGTACGACTCTTTGGACGACCACTCACGATCATAGAGGCGACATGTCGCAGAGTGACACCTGATTGGTCGTGAGTAGTCGCCCAAAGACAATAGACAATAGACAATAGTTGCAGGAGTAGACCATTCGGCCCTTCGAGCCAGCACCGCCATTCACTGTGATCATGGCTGATCATCCACAATCAGTACCCCGTTCCTGTCTCCGCTTTCTTTAAGAGCCCAATCTAGCTCTCTCTTGAAAGTATCCAGAGAACCGGCCTCCACCGCCCTCTGAGGCAGAGAATTCCACAGACTCACAACTCTCTTTGTGAAAAAGTGTTTCCTCATCTCCGTTCTAAATGGCTTACCCCTTATTCTTAAACTGTGTGGCCCCTGGTTCTGGACTCCCCCAACTTCGGGAACATGTTTCCTACCTCTAGCGTGTCCAAACCCTTAATAATCTTATATGTTTCAATAAGATCACAACTCTCTGGGTGAATAAGTGTTTCCTCATCTCGTACCTGCAAAGAGTCGTACCTTGTTCTGGCGTCCTGCTGCGACTATGACGGGTCGGCGAAAAAAATTGCGTAAGTGGGACAGGCCCTTTAATCTCAGGAAGGGAGTAGGATTCAACGAGCCTGAGATATAGTTGGCTGTCCAGAAGCTTTCTGTGTGATCGAGCCAGAAGGACAGCAGAAGGTTCTTGTCACGGAACAGCAGCATGGGAGAGCAGCAGAACAGAATGTGGAGGCGGTTTCTGCCCAAGAACTGTGAAATCTGGTGAAAAATTCATGAAATACTTTTATTTTTGCAGGCGTTTCTTTAAGTAAATGACTGCGTTATTGAAAATCTAAGTGAACAGGGCAAGGAAAGGTTGATCATAGTTGCCCTGTTACGATGTTTCTGAGGCACTAGCTCTGCACAAGTTTCTAGATAATAGACAATAGGTGCAGGAGTAGGCCATTTGGCCCATCGAGCCAGCACCGCCATTCAATGTGACCATGGCTGACCATCCACAATCAGTACCCCGTTCCTGCCTTCTCCCCATACCCCCTGACTCCGCTATCTTTAAGAGCCCTATCTAGTTCTCTCTTGAAAGCATCCAGAGAACCGGCCTCCACCACCGTCTGAGGCAGTACTTTCATTCATTTGTTCTTTATCTCTCTACAACGCCGAATATGTCTCTCGTTTCCCTTTCCCCTGACTCTCAGTCTGAAGAAGGGCCTCGACCCAACGCGTCCCACATTCCTTCTCTCCAGAGATGCTGCCTGACCCGCTTAGTAACTCCAGCACTCTGTGTCTTCTCAACAATGTATAGTACCAGTTCCAGAGATTTATTTTAGAGAGAATAATTTAGGGCGTCACGGTGGTGCAGCGGTAGAGTTGCTGCCTCACAGCGCCGGATACCCGGGTTCCATCCTAACTACGGGTGCTGCCTGTACGGAGTTTGCACGTTCTCCCCGTGACCTGCGTGGGTTTTCTCCGGGTGCTCCGGTTTCCACCCACGCTCCAAAGACGTACAGGTTTGTAGGTTAAATGGCTTCAGTAAAATTATAAATTGTCCCCAGTGTGTGTAAGATAGTGTTAGCGTGCGGGGCAATCGCTGGTCGGTGCGGACTAAGTAAAGATACAAGACTGGAGGAAGTTAAAGAGACAAAGAGGGGAACGTGTGAGACACAGGGAAAGGCAGACGCTTGGATCTTGAGTAAGACAATACGTTCATGTTCTTAAGTCTAGGAGCAGAATTAGGCTATTCGGCCCATCAAGTCTATTGAGACATTCAATCATGGCTGATCTATCCTTCCCGCTAACCCCATTCCATAATCTCTGACACCCGCACTAATCAAGAATCTATCTATCTCTGCCTTAAAAATATCCACTGACTTGGCCTCCACAGCCCTCTGTGGCAATGAATTCCACAGATTCACCACCCTCTGACTAAAGAAATTCCTCCTCATCTCCTTCTTAAAGGAACGTCCTTTAATTCTGAGGCTGTGACCTCTGATCCTAGACTCTCCCACTAGTGGAAACATCCTCTCCATATCCACTCTGTCCAGGCCTGGAGTTGGGTTGACAGAAGAGGGGAAGAGCGAAGCAGAATATGAAAGCAAAGGCGAGAATTTTTAAAAGGTGTTGTTTACCACCTAGCGCAGAATTAATTGGGTGGCAACAGTACAATCAGATTCATCCCTATAGTTGCTGAGAGTCTTAGAGTCTGAAGGGCCTGTCCCACTTGCCGATTTTTTCGGCGAATGCCGGCGTCATATTAAGGTCGGCAAAAGATTTTGAACATTTCAAAACCCAGCGGCGACAACAAAAATGTTGCGCACTTGAACAAACACCGTGCGTTAATACGTCATCACCTCCGCGTCACGCCGCAGATTTTTCGGTGACCTGATACGTGAGTCAATGATGCCGGCAGTCGCCGAAAAAATCTTCAAGTGGGACAAGTCCTTATGAGTAAAACAGTGTGGAAACTTGCCCACACCGGCCAACATGTCCCAGCTACACTAGTCCCACTTGCCTGAGTTTGGCACATATCACTCCAAACCTGCCCTATCCATGTTCCTGTCTAACTGTTTCTTAAACGTTGGGTTAGTCTCAACTACCTCCTCTGGCAGCTTATTCCATACACCCACCACCCTCTGTGTGTAAAAGTTATCCCTCAGATTCCAGTTAAATCTTTTCCCCTCCACCTTAAACCTCTGTGTCCTCGATTCACCCACTCTGGGCAAGAGACTCTGTGCAGTTTAGTCTAGTTTAGTTTAGTTTAGTTTAGAGATGCAGCACAGAAACAGGCCCTTCGGCCCACCGAGTCTGCACTGACCAGCGATCCCCACACACTAACGCTATCCTACACACACTAGGGACAATTTACCTACAAGCCCGTACGTCTTTGGAGTGTGGGAGGAAACCGAAGATCTCAGAGAAAACCCACGCAGATCACGGGGAGAACGAACAAACTCCGTACAGACAGCACCCGTAGTCGGGATCGAACCCACATCTCTGGATCTGTAAGCGCTGTAAGGCAGCAACTCTACCGCTGCGCCACCGTGCAGCCCATGTAGTTGCAATCACAAAGCAAGCATCCATTGACTGGTTTAGAATCATGCCGTGATTTGTCAGAACGTATTTTTGAAGGGGTATTTCACATAGTCCCATCTCCATGTCCTTTCTCCACGGCCTTTTATGTACTTTTGACTTCCAAACTTAATCAATTTCTCTTTTAAGTCCTGTTGTATTCGATTTACATTAGAGTATTTGGTATGACCTTTATGTCCTAGCAAAGTCTGAATCAGAAAAATATTGCTCCTTTTGTCCTTTTCATGTTATGTGAGCAATTCAGCAGCAGAATATAGTTTCTTAAGAACATTTCACATACTGTCAGAGCAGAATTGACACCTTAACAACTCAAGAAAATATCAGTTTCCACTTTAAAAATACTCATTGACTTTGCCTCCACTAAATTTAGCTTCTAAATTTAACATCATAATCCTACATCCCAGGTCAGCACTGCTCTCTAGTTGGTAGTACGATGGCTCAGTTGCCTGATAACAGCCGGGAAGAAACTGTCCCTGAATCTGGAGGTGTGTGTGTTTTCACACTTCTGTACCTCTTGCTTGATGGGAGAGGAGAAAAGAGGGAGTGACCGGGGTGAGACTGGTCCTCGATTATGCTGCTGACCTTGCCGAGGCAACGTGAGGTGTAGATGGAGTCAATAGAAGGGAGGTTGGTTTGTGTGATGGTCTGGGCTGCGTCCACAATTCATTGCAATTTCTTGCGGTCTTGGATGGAGCTGTTCCCAAACCGTGCTGCGATGCATCCCGATAAAACACTTTCTCTAGAAGTCGGTGAGAGTTGTTGGGGACATGCCTTGCAGGGTTTGCAAGGGTTAATTAAGATTTTTTTTTTTTTTAATTCAACATTTACTTTGTCTGTTAATCCATCATGGTTTATATTTGTTGGACACCAAATGCTGGAGTAACTCAGCGGGTGAGGCAGCATCAGAGAGATGTGAGTCTGCGGAATTCTCTGCCTCAGAGGGCGGTTCTCTGGATACTTTCAAGAGAGAGCTAGATAGAGCAAATAAAGATAGCGGAGTCAGGGGATATGGGGAGAAGGCAGGAACGGGGTACTGATTGGGGATGATCAGCCATGATCACATTGAATGGCGGTGCTGGCTCGAAGGGCCAAATTGCCTACTCCTGCACCTATTGTCTATTGTCTATCTCTGAAGAGAAGGAATGGGTGACGTTTTGGGTCGAGACCCTTCTTCAGACATTCTTCAGTCTGAAGAAGGGTCCCGAAACGTCGCCCATTCCTTCTCTCCTGAGATGCTGCCTGTCCCGCTGAGTCACTCCAGCATTTTGTGTCTACCTTCGTTTTTAACCAGCATCTGCAGTTCTTTCAGGTTCTTTCATATGGTTTATTTTCGTCTGCCCAGGACAAGAAGGCTCTGTAGAGAGTAGTGCGTTCGGCCGAACGCACTATGGGAACTTCACTCACCCCCCTGCAGGAACTATACATCAGGAGGTGCAAATCCAGAGCCAACAAGATCATGGGGGACCCCTTCCACCCCAGCAACAGACTGTTCCAGCTGCTACTGTCAGGCAAACGCCTTCGTTGCCATGCTGTGCAAACGGAGAGGATGAGAAGGAATTTCTTCCAAGAGGCCATTAGGACTGTAAACTCCTATCTCACCAGGGACTAATTTACTGTACCACTACTGTTGTGTGGTGTATTTTTAAAATTGCTGTTTTTTCTTTTTTTTCCTCCCACAAATATGTAATATGGGAATATGTGATTCTGTTCCAATTTGTTTCGTAGTTTTTTTGCACAATCCGCAAGCAAGAAATGAAAACTGCACTTTTCATTTCACTGCACATCTTGTATGCGTATGTGATGAATAAACTTGACTTGACTTGACTTGGCTTGCTGAGACAATAGATATGCCCAGCATTAGTCCCTTCATTATATTCTGTATCTTCTCTAAATATTTCATAGCTCAACTCACATGGACAATCAACAACAATGTTGCCTCTAATCTCGAAAACTAAATCTTAATTCTGATACCTCCACAGCGACAGTCTGCTTCTGTGACACATCAAGCTTGAAAGACTACAAAGGCGAGCTAACTGTGCCAACCAGGGTGTAATTTTATCAAATTAACAAATTACTTGTGTGGTCAACTGTTAATCTAGATACTTTAAATTCTGACTGCATCTTTACAAAGTCCCAATAAATGATTAACCAGCTTGCCACTTGGAAAAACCAAGTACATTGTGAGTTGAATTATTTCTTGCCGACTTGTAATGGAAGTGTCAACAGATAAATCATACGTGGTTGTGTTCACAAAACTGAGTGACTTGGGCAAGGCTTCAGACTTGCCAACTTTGTCACGGTTGAAAATGTGTTGTTATTTTGTGGAATGCTTTCTTTCATATCAGACAGATTCTTTCAGAACAATTCAAGTTCACATGTTTACAGGTTTACTGTAGCAAACATTAACTTTACCTCAGATAAAAAATAACGTCCCCATTAAGGGCTGGGACAAGTCTAAAATCAATGCACCTTAGAGTGTTTGAATCACTATCTGAGTGTGTGTGTGTGTGTGTGTGTGTGTGTGTGTGTGTGTGTGTGTGTGTGTGTGTGTGTGTGTGTGTGTGTGTGTGTGTGTGTGTGTGTGTGTGTGTGTGTGTGTGTGTGTGTGTGTGTGTGTGTGTCTGTGTCTGTGTCTGTGTGTGTCTGTGTCTGTGTCTGTGTCTGTGTCTGTGTCTGTGTCTGTGTCTGTGTCTGTGTCTGTGTCTGTGTCTGTGTCTGTGTCTGTGTCTGTGTCTGTGTCTGTGTCTGTGTCTGTGTCTGTGTCTGTGTCTGTGTCTGTGTGTGTGTGTGTGTGTGTGTGTGTGTGTGTGTGTGTGTGTGCGTGTGCGTGTGTGTGCGTGTGTGGTTTAGTTCAGAGATGCAGCGTGGAAACAAGCCCTTCTGCCCACTGTGTCCAAAACCCATGATAGAGGATAACTAATAGCGATTGCAACAGTCAAATTCAGTGATAGGATGTGTGTACCTCAATGAAGATCACCAGGTTTCTGAAGAAGGGTCTTGACCCAAGATGTCACCTATTCCTTTTCTCCGGGGACCCACTGAGTTACTCCAGCTTTTTGTGTCTATCACCAGATTATAAGAGCTCTGCAAATATTCGCTTGCAACATAGGTTAAAGCGATTAAAATGAACACTCTCCATAAATTTTATAGAGGTTCTTGTTTAGTGCTCTGCAGAATTGTTTTACAAGACCTTTGAACTAATCTTATAAACATAGTCAATTTTAAAGGCTTTCACAAGTAAACAAATAGGTATAAACTACACGTTATAGATGCTTGCTTCATTTCAGTGGGGTTTGAAGGAAGCTACAGTACGTATGAAGCAAGGAAGTGGCTATCTGGGAGGTAACACAGTTTGCCAGGTGTTTACAGGGGGCTTCCGTGCGCGCCCAATACGCAATGACACGTGGGCATTAAATTCTCCAATTTTAAGTCATGGCCGCCCTGCCCCCTCTCTCTCCCCCCCCCACTCTGATACTCAGCCATTTCTTCCACTATCCAGCCCCACTCACCCACCTCCTTCCCCAACGCCCTCTGTTCTCTCGTTCTCTGTCATTAGATCTTAAGGTCATAAGTGATAGGAGCAGAATTAGGCCATTCGGCCCATCAAGTTTAGTTTAGTTCAATTTAGTTTAAGGTAACATGTTGGTGAGAAGTTTGCAGGAAGGAACTGCAGATGTTGGTTTAAACTCAAGATAGACACAAAATGCTGGAGTGACTCAGCGGGACAGGCAGCATCTCTGGAGAGAAGGAATGGGTGACGTTTCGGGTCGAGACCCTTCTTCAGACTGATTTATCTTTATCTCTCTACATCATCATCTATATCTCTAATTTCTCTTACCACTAAGTCTGAAGAAGGGTCTCGACCCAAAAAGTCACCCATTCCTTCTCTCCAGAGATGCTGCCTGTCCCGCTGAGTTACTCCAGCTCTTGGTGAGAGGATTGGTCGTTTAATGTTGCTTGCAATAAAACTTCATTTCTTCTTGGACCTCTTTGTTGTAGTTTAGTTCAGAGATACAGCACGGAAACAAGCCCTTCGGCCCACCTGGTCCGCGCCCACCAGCGACCCCCACACATTGACACTATCCTACACACACTAGGGACAATTTATATTTTTACACCAAGCAAATTAACCTACAAACCTGCAGGTCTTTGGAGTGTGGGAGGGAAACGAAGATCTTGGAGAAAACCCACGCAGGTCACGGGGAGAACGTGCAAACAGCACCCGTACAGACAGCACCCGTAGTCGAGATGGAACCCGAGTCTCCGGCGCTGCGTTTGCTATAAGGCAGCAACTCTATCGCTGCGCCTAGTCTAAAATAAAGATACAGGACTGGAGGACGTTAAAGAGACAAAGGAAAGTGAACAGACACAGGGAATGGCCGATGCTTGTATCTTGAGTGGACAGAACGTTCATGAGTGATAGGAATGGAATTCCTGAGAAGATTACTGGAGAGTGGGTTTGTCGAGGAGGACTCTCTCAGGTGCACAGTAGAGAGCATGCTGACCGGTTGCATCGTGGCTTGGTTCGGCAACTTGAGTGCCACTGCCCAGTCCATCATCAGCTCTGACCTCCCCACCATCGAGGAGATCTATCGCAGTCGCTGCCTCGAAAAGGCTGGCAGCATCATCAAGGACCCACACCATCCTGGCCACACACGCATCTCTCCGCTGCCTTCAGGTAGAAGTACAGGAGCCTGAAGACTGCAACGACCAGGTTCAGGTATAGCTACTTCCCCACAGCCATCAGACTATAAAACTCAACTCAAACAGAATCTGAATTTTAATTAGCCTACTGCACTTTATATGCTTATTTATGTGTGTATATATATATTCAATGGTATATGGACACACTGATCTGTTCTGTATTATTTATGCCTACAATATTCTGTTGTGTTGAAGCAAAGCAAGAATTTCATTGTCCTATCTGGGACACATGACAATAAACTCTCTTGAATCTTGAATCTTGAGAATAAAGCAATTTGGCCCATCAAGTCTACTCCGCCATTCAATCAAGGCTGATCTATCTCTCCCTCCAAACCCATTCTCCTGACACCCATACTAATCAAGAATCTATCTGTCTCTGCATAAAAATATCCACTGACTTGGCCTCCGCAGCCGTCTGTGTCAATGAATTCCACAGATTCACCACCCTCTGGGCGACACGGTGGCGCAGCGGTAGAGTTGCTGCCTTACAGCGCTTGCAGCATCGGAGACCTGGGTTCAATCCCGACTATGGATGCTGTCTGTGCGGAGTTTGTACGTTCTGCCCGTGGCCTGTGTGGGTTTCCTCCGAGATCTTCGGTTTCCTCCCACAATCCAAAGGCGTGCAGGTTGGTAGGTTAATCGACTTGGTAAGTGTGTGTACATTTTCCCTAGTGTGTGTAGGATAGTGTAAGTGTGCGGGAATCGCTGGTCGGCGCGGGCTAGGTGGGCCGAAGGGCCTGTTTCCGTGCTGATTCTCTAAACAACAAATCTGGCGGAGAGCAGGGAGACTTATGGGCCTGTCCCACTTAGGCGAGTTTTTTTTCGCCTAAGTCGTAGCAAGTTGCCGTAAAAACGGCGACTGGACCCCCCCCACGACAATGTCTAGAACAACCTACCACCTAGTCGATGTCAAGCTACGGCAAGCTACTGACAACCGGCGACCCATTAGGACGTCCACCTACGATCCACACCTACAACAACCTACGACAAGCAAAGTCAACCTACGTCCACAAGCTACGACAAACAACGTCCCTGTCGGCGACAACTGAAGACAATTCAGTCGCCGGTACCTGTCGCCAGTTGACGTGGGTTGACGTAGGTAGTTGCCAATGGAATTCACCAAAGTCAGCACCCGGCAACAACCTACGTCATTCTGACGACAACCTACGACAGCACCTACGTCAGGAGAAGGCAAGCTACGTCAAGCCCACAGTCACCAAAAGGTTTTGAACATTTCAAAATCCAGCGGCGACAAGAAATAAGTTACGACTCTTGAGGCGACTTGAGGAGACGACTCACGATCAAACAGGCGTCACCCCGCGACCATGTGGCGACAACCTAGTTTAGGGCCGGCTTTAGGAGTTCCGGGGCCCAATTGGGAACAGTGTTTGTGAGCCCGTTTCCCAGCCAAGGTCTGTAGAATCATAGAAATACAAATGAAGTCTATTTTAGACTTTATATCTCTATGGCAGAATGGAAAGTAATCAAAATGTGTGCTTAAAATGTGCTTGCGAGTTAATGGACCAAATAGATCTAAGCTACATTTTAACATAAAATTGTGTAGATCACCTAGGAAAAGTACATAGTTACAATACTACTTGATCCTGGAAACCAATAACTATTGCCGAAAAACCAGTCCAGGCAGTAAATTTTGGGCTTCAGCCCCATCCTACCCTTTGGGCTTCTACCCCATCCTAACTTAGTTGTGTGTGTGTGTATGTGCGTGTGCGTGTGCGTGCGCGTGCGCGTGCGCGTGTGTGCGTGTGTGTGCGTGTGTGTGTGTGCGTGCGTGCGTGTGTGTGTGTGTGTGGGAAGGAGAGAAGGGAGGGAGAGGGCCTGTGGCGGGAGCGGATGCCCGGGTCCGGGCGGACGGGTGTGAGCTGAGGCCGAGGTTTGTAAACGTTGCTCCAACCTCCGGCCCGGCCCTTAACTGTATTGTTCACAGCGTCACCTCACCCCAGGGAGAGAGAGGTGGGGAGCCGGGACTGTGTGCGTGAAGCACGGCGACTGGAGGGGCGGGAATGCTGCCCTGGGACCGTGAGGGAACGACCCACCTCCCTCTCCCGCCCTTCTCTATTTCCCCTCCCCGTCTACCCCTTTCTTCCCCCTCCTCCCCTCTACTCACTCTCCACCCCTCTCTTCCCCCTCCACCCAGGGTAGATCTACCCGAGCGGAGAGTAGATTATTCTAGTGTGGGGACCCCTTTAGGCGCGGGCTTTAATTGGGAGCAATTTGTCCAATTGGCTTAAGGCCGACCCTGGCCTAATTGCCTGAGTCACCAAAAAAAATCACCTATGTGGGACAGGCCCTCGACCTATCGTTACCACAGCCTAATGCACAACCATTCTTTGTGAGGGTTGCTTGGTAAGTTCCCCACTGTAAATCCCTCTTCCTCGGTGCGGGCAGGCAGCTGACGCCAGGGGCAAATTGGGCTTGACCCAATGTGCCAACTGCTTGAAAGAAGTTGTAAAATACATGTCGAGCAAATGGCGAGCACCTTTCGAAATATTCCTGTCGAACAGGTTTTCAATCGGTACAGAGACAGGCTCAGGGAAATAGAACACTCACCCAAGATCAATCTTCATGCAAGTCAGCGCTGTCAGGGCTGTCTGACTTCGTTGCCTGAGATCAGACATACTATTTCCATAATTTCTTTAATGCTGGCGCTTTGAATTCCAGAAATTGTAAAGGTGTCACGTTGGAATGGAGGAAACACAACAGAAATCAAAATATGAACGACGGCAACTTGATTTTCCAAACACACCTTTAACCTGGTGAAATACCTCAATGTAGTATCTCACAGGATCATTGTCCAACTAGCCAACGTTTAGTTTAGAGGGGAGACGAAAAATGATGGCGAAACTCAGCGGGTGAGGATGCGGGCAGCATCTACGGAGCGAAGGAATAGGTGACGTTTCAATAGACAATAGACAAAAGACAATAGGTGCAGGAGTAGGCCATTCGGCCCTTCGAGCCAGCACTGCCATTCAATGTGATCATGGCTGATCATCCCTAATCAGTACCCCGTTCCTGCCTTCTCCCCATATCCCCTGACCCCGCTATCTTTAAAAGCCCTATCTAGCTCTCTCTTGTTTTAGGTCGAGACCCTTCTTCGACCCAAAACGTCACCTATTCCTTCGCTCCATTGATGCTGCCTCACCAGCTGAGTTTCTCCAGCATTTTTGTCCACCTTCGATTTTTCCAACATCTGCAGTTCCTTCTTAAACGCCTCTCTCATCCGCTCCCTACAAACTGGGGGCAATGTGCAGAGGGCCAATTAACCTACAAACCCACACGTCTTTGGGAGGAGGGAAGAAACGACACTGTTCTATCAAATGCAATCTAAATAAAAATTAAACGACTTCCTTCAATGTGTGAATGAAGTTGTTAAGCTGGAAGTTAATGTCCAAAAGGGTGTTCTGATGAAGTGTGAGCCTGCAGTTGCATTGTGATGTGTTGTTTGTAATTGGAAAGGGAGTGTCAGGTATTTGCTGACAGACATGTAGATGGTGTCGTGCAAGTATGCAGAAGATGGAGTCGTGTTACAAACCATTTCTCACAGGCTAGCAACGCTGCCCATCGGGTGTGCCCTGCTGACTCATCCAGGAGATCTGAAATGTTTTTGTCAGGGATTTTGTGTCTATCTTCTGTCAACATGAAGATAGACACAAAATGACAATAGACAATATGTGCAGGAGTAGGCCATTCGGCCCATCGAACCAGCACCGCCATTCACTATGATCATGGCTGATCATCCACAATCAGTACCCCGTTCCTGCCTTCTCCCCATATCCACTGACTCCGCTATCTTTAAGAGCCCTATCTAGCTCTCTGTTGAAAACATCCAGTGAATTGGCCTCCACCGTCCACTGAGGCAGAGAATTCCACAGATTCACAACTCTGGGTGAAAAAGTTTTTCCTCATCTCTGTTATAAATGGTGTACCCTTTATTCTGGAGCAACTCAGCGAGACAGGCAGCATCACTGGAGAGAAGGAATGGGCGACGTTTCGGGTCGTGACCCTTCTCTAGACTAATTAAGGATAAGGGAAAGGAGAGATATAGACAATGATGTAGCGAGATAAAGATAATGAAAGAAAGATATGACCTAAATCTCTCATTTCCCTTTTCCCTAACTAGTCTGAAGAAGGGTCTCGACCCGAAACGTCACCCATTCCTTCTCTCCAGAGATGTTGCCTGTCCTGCTGAGTTACTCCAGCATTTTGTGTCTATCTTCGGTGTAAACCAGCGCCTGCAGTTCCTTCCTACACAAGATTTAAATAATCATGTCACCAGTTCAACTCTGTACGTTGAGCTGTTACCTCATGAAAGATCGATTGCTGGGCAAAGTTCCTCGTAACAAAACGACTTACAATGCCAGAGATGAGCAGACAGTTTTACTACTGCCCTGTTCCAATTTAAAATTAATAGGTATATCCACTATTGAGCAGATATTACCTTACAAAATGTGTAGGAGAGAACTGCAGATGCTGGCTTACACCGAAGATAGACACAAAATCCTGGAGTAACTCAGCGGGCAGGCAGGCAGCATCTCCGGAGAGAAGGAATGGGTGACGTTTCAGGTCGAGACCCTTCTTCAGATATTCTCGACCCAAAACGTCACAAATTCCTTCTCTCCAGAGATGCTGCCTGTCCCGCTGAGTTTCTCCAGCTTTCTGTGTCTATCTTCGGTTTAAACCAGCATCTGCAGTTCCTTCTTACACATTCTGTCAGCATGGTTATATATTCAAATATAGATGGCAAAGTGCTGGAGTAAATCAGCAGGACAGGCAGCATCTCTGGAGAAAAGGAATGGGTGGTCCGCGGAGCTTCTAGCCACGGGCGTGGGTGTGGACTTAGCCTGGGATTCCTCGCTAGGGATCGCCGGAGAAGAGCTCCGACCGCCGGCCCGCGGCCTATAACATCCTGAAGCCGCGGTCTCTGGTAGGAAAGTGGCCGATTCGGGACCTCCAAGTGTGTTCGACCGTCCCGACGTCGGAGTTTAGATCATCCTGTACATCGGGCCGTCCGTAGCAGCGACTATGGGGGGTATATGGCCCCGACTATGGGTGAACAAGGAGAAGGACTGACTGAACTTTGTTGCCTTCCACCACAGTGAAGAATGCTGTGGTGGATGTTGGTGTTAAATCTTATTGTGTATTTTTAAGTGTATCGCTGCTGGCAAATTCATTTCACTGCACCTTCGGGTGCATGTGACGAATAAATTTGACTTTGACTTTGAATTTGATGATTGTTCTGCCATTAAATTCAATGGCACCTTATGTGTCACATGTACCGAGGTACAGTGAAACTCATTTTTGTGTTCGGTTCAGTGCCAGTATCATTATAAATACTCAGTACTGAGATGCATTTAGATACATCCTAGACCTTATAGAAACATATAACATTATAAAAGGACTGGACAAGCTAGAGGCAGGGAAAATGTTCGCAATGTTGGGGGAGTCCAGGACCAGGGGCCACAGTCTAAGAATAAATGGAAGGCCATTTCAAACTGAGATGCGAAAAAACTTTTTCACCCAGAGAGTTGCGAATTTGTGGAGTTCTCTGCCACAGAGGGCAGTGGAGGCCAATTCACTGGTTGAATTTAAAAGAGTGTTAGATAGAGCTCTAGGGTCTAGCGGAATCAAGGGATATGGGGAGAAGGCAGGCACGGGTTACTGATTGTGGATGATCAGCCATGATCACAATGAATGGCGGTGCTGGCTCAAAGGGCCGAATGGCCTACTCCTGCACCTATTTTCTATGTTTTTATGTTTCTATAAGCATCTCAGATACAGTACGTGTGTATAGCAGAGGTACACAGAGACGGTATACAGAGTCGCCGGATTGCCAACATTTTCAAGACCCAGCTGTTCATAAGTTCAAAAGTGATAAGAAGAAGTCTGAGGAAGGGTCTGGACCCGACAGGTCACCTATCCATGTTATCCAGAGATGCTGCCTGACCCGCTGAGTTACTCCAGCACTCTGTGAAACGTCACCTATCCATGTTATCCAGAGATGCTGCCTGACCCGCTGAGTTACTCCAGCACTCTGTGAAACGTCACCTATCCATGTTATCCAGAGATGCTGCCTGACCCGCTGAGTTACTCCAGCACTCTGTGAAACGTCACCTATCCATGTTATCCAGAGATGCTGCCTGACCCGCTGAGTTACTCCAGCACACTGTGAAACGTCACCTATCCATGTTCTCCACAGATGCTGCCTGACCCGCTGAGTTACTCCAGCACTCTGTGAAACGTCACCTATCCATGTTCTCCACAGATGCTGCCTGACCCGCTGAGTTACTCCAGCACTCTGTGCTTTTTGTGCACTTTTCTATGATTGGTTTAGTGGGTCATTTTGCTCAAACTCTAACCTAGGAAGCTCTAAAACGATGGCACTTTAAACTCCACAAAGACATTCCAACCCCCCAGCAGCGGCACGGCGGCGCAGCGGTAGAGTCGCTGCCTCACAGCGCCGGAGACCCCGGGTTCGATCCCGACTTCGGGTGCTGTCTGTACGGAGTTTGTACGTTCTCCCCGTGACCTGCGTGGGTTTTCTCCGGGTGCTCCGGTTTCCTCCCACACTCCAAAGACGTACAGGTTTGTAGGTTAATTGGCTCGGCATGAATGGATAAATATAAAATTGTCCCTGGTGTTAGTGTGCGGGGATCGCTGGTCGGCGCGGACTCGGTGGGGACCGCGTGGTATCCCAAAACTAAACTAAACTAAACACATGCTTATAAAAGCCTGTTGGTCTGTTTCTAAATCCTGATCGCCCAGTGTCTGCAGCTTTTCTGTACTTTGAGACTTGTGTGTCACGCTTATATTAATGTGTTATTGTGGTCGTGTAACCTGAGCAACTTATAATAAGAGTCACAATGAATGGAGGCCACCCACGAATGAACGCCTAACTATTCTCAGCATTAAAACCCTTGCTTATATCCATTGTAATCAGAACTCGTGAAACACAACCACAAACACATGTAACTTATAGCAGCGACTTACATGTTCGTATTGTAGAGAAAATGTTCACACATTTCACCATATCGAATGAGATCAGCACAAAGCCTACATTTCGTCAAAAAAATGGCAGCTGCAATATGAATCAAAGACCTGGAATGGTCAGAAAAGATTACATGATACTGGAAGACCTAATTTTGAAAAATAACAGGATACAATTTAGGAAAAGTTGAATCTTGTATCTCCGCGGCACTTTTATAAAACAAAACAAAATGCATTTATCTACATTTTTTTGGGGGGTAGGATCTCTGTTTTATAAAAAAATTTTTTTTGCACTTTCATTAATGTTTGTTTAATTTAGTTTAGAGATACAGCGCAGAAACAGGTTCTTCGGCCCACCGAGCCCGCGTCGACCAGCGATCCCCGCACACTAACACCATCCTACACACACTAGGGTCAATTTTACATTTTCCAGAAGCCAATTAACCTAGAAAGTTGCATGTCTTTGGAGTGTGGGAGGAAACCGGAGCACCTGGAGAAAATGGTCACGGGGAGAATGTACAAAATCCTTACAGACAGCACCCGTAGTCAGGAACGAAACTGGGTCTCTGGCGCTGTGAGACATTATAGTTTAAAGTGACTCAAAACAATTTTAAAAGCAAATTTGACCCTTCGAGCCGTTCAATGTGATCATGGTTGATCATCCCCAATCAGTACCCCGTTCCTTCCTTCTCCCCATATCCCTTGACTCTGCTATCTTTAGCAGCCCTATCTAACTCTCTCTTGAAAGTATCCAGAGAATTAGCCTCCACTGCCTTCTGAGGCAGAGAATTCCACAGATTCACAACTCTCTGGGTGAAACAGTTTTTCCTCATTTCCTTTCTAAATGGCTTACCCTTTATTCTTAAACTGTGGCCCCTGGTTCTGGACTCCCCCAACATCGGGAACATGTTTCCTGCCTCTAGCGTGTCCAACCCCTCAATAATCTTATATGTTTCATTAAGAGAGCCTCTCATCCTTCTAAACCCCAGAGTATACAAGCCCATATCATGAGTTGGTGCTTATTTAATTCTTGAAATGCCTTACTTTTTGCTTCCAAAGTTATTGACCAGGATTCCTGAGTCATAGAGTGATACAGCGTGGAAACAGGCCCTTCGGCCCAACTTACCCATGCTGACCAACATGTCCCATCTGCACTGGTCCCACCTGCGTGCATTTGGTCCATATCCCTCTTAACCCATCCTCTCCATGTACCTGTCTAATTGTTTCTTAAACGTTGCGATAGTCCCAGCCTCAACTACCTCCTCTTGGTCTAAAGAAAAGTTTCAGTAAATTTATACAATATACAATTTATGCTTTCTTTGAAAATATATCTTCTTCTTCTTCTTCTTGTGTTTGTCGTGCACAGCCTAAAGTTGTAGGACAACTTGTCCTATTTGATCTTATTTGATTGTGCACGCCGGGTTGATTGCATTTGTCCAAACAGGGCCATGTGAAGGTTGCAATCTCCCACCCCAACCACCAAAATAAATCTCCGAACATAATTCGTCCAAATTTCAATTCTGGAAGGAAAGACAATTTCGGATTCAAATCCAGTTAATGAAAATAATCTATCAAATTTCTGGCCTTGGAATCTTCTTAAGCTGAGCAATTTTAAGTGCCATCACTGACGTTATTTGATTGAGTTTCTGGTTGCAAAGGATCTGTAGTTCTTTGTTAAAAGCCCTGTCCCACTGTACGAGTTCATTCCAAGAGCTCTCCCCGAGTTTACCCTGATTCGAACTCGGAGATTTACAGTAATGGCTGCTCGTAGGTACTCGGGGCTCTCGTGGACATTTTTCAACATGTTGAAAAATCTTCACGAGTCTTCCCGAGCTTACTGCGTTTCCCGAGTACCTGCCGTTAGCGTTACGAGCCGCTAAGAGACGTCCCCGAGCTCCGACGCACCCGCTACGTCCATTCTACGTGCTTACCACGAGTTTGATTTTTTTTTAAACTTGGGAGAGCTCTTGAATGAACTCGTACAGTGGGATAGGGTTGCAAGTATAGCTGGCTTCTGCATCTTGTGTTAGTTTCAATGGTTCCCAAGAATCGTTTATTGGCCTCCCAGCTCAAACCTGAGAAACAGCAATTAAAATAATAATTGAATCTGTTCAGGCATCAGTTTGGTAATTGTCTGACCAGGCATCTAACATGAATTTAATCTGTTTGAACTATGCTTTCTTAGAGCAAGCTTTGATTATTAAATAAAGGAATTGCCAGACAAAAAAAAACTGTTTAATCCTTAGGATAACAGCATAAAAGCAATTAAACAGCTGGCTTTTTAGCCAAACACTTTTCTCACCCTTTCTACTAAGGCAAACTCTCTAATATATGACACAAAAGAAGTCTGCTTTGAGTTCAGCATTTCAATGATTAAAACTAAAAACTATTACAGTCATTTGAATGAACCCAAAAAATCATAGATGGCAAAATATTATTTATTAACGGAAAATAATGAAATATTTTAGAATATGCGTTGGCTCTTCCTCGAATTGCAACAACATGGGAATTTTGTTGTTGTTGAGAGATTAGAAAATCTCAGCCCCTCGGCCCAAAGAGTCCGCACCGACCAGCGATCCCCGTAAATTAACACTATCCTACACACACTGGGGACAATTTACATTTACACCAAGCCAGTTAACCTACAAACATGCACGCCTTTGGAGTGTGGGAGGAAACTGAAGATCTCGGAGAAAACCCACGCAGGTCACGGGGAGAACGTGCAAACTCCGTACAGACAGCAACCGTGTTCAGGATGGAACCCAGGTCTCTGGCGCTGTGAGGCAGCAGCTCTACCCGCTGCGCCACCATGACGCCCATTTGATTAGATATCAAATGCCTCTTGGTAGTGCTAAACATACCACATTCTATCATTCCAGCGGCACTTAATACACTTTGAAAGCCATTCCATTCTTATTAAGGAATAATATAGTGAACCTTTGTCAAATAATTAGGGAGGATATCTTTTTTTTGCACCACACCTTGTTGAAGATTTCTGTAGGTGTAAGCTAAAAACATGCGGGTAACAGAGGCAGTTTTTTGACCTTTTGTTCAATGACATAATTTCCACCTGACAAGTTGTTTCTTGAAGAGTGTGTTTACCTTTTCTGAAGTGTGTGGGAAGGAACTGCCGATGCCGGTTTAAACCGAAGATCGACACAAAAGGCTGGAATAATTCAGCGGGTCAGGCCATTTAGAACGGAGATGAGGAAAAACCTTTTCACCCAGAGAGTTGTGAATCTGTGGAATTCTCTGCCTCAGAGGGCGGTGGAGGCCAATTCTCAGGATGCTTTCAAGAGGGAGTAAAAGCCCTGTCCCACTGTACGAGTTCATTCAAGAGCTCTCCCGAGTTTAAAAAAAAAATCAAACTCGTGGAAGCACGTAGAATGTATGTAGTGGGTACGTCGGAGCTCGGGGACGTCTCTTAGCGTCTCGTAACGCTAACGGCAGGCACTCGGTAAACGCGGTAAGCTTGGGAAGACTCGTGAAGATTTTTCAACATGTTGAAAAATGTCCACGAGAGCCCCGAGTACCTACAAGCATCCATTACCGTAAATCTCTGAGTTCGAATCAGGGCAAACTCGGGAGAAGTCTCGAATGAACTCATACAGTGGGATAGGGCTTTTAGATAGAGCTCTTAAAGATAGCGGAGTCAGGGGATATGGGGAGAAGGCAGGAACGGGGTACTGATTGTGGATGATCAGCCATGATCACATTGAATGGCGGTGCTCACTCGAAGGGTCTAATGGCCTACTCCTGCACCTATTGTGTATTGTCTATTGTCTATTGATATCAAAAGGAGTTTGCTGTATGTCTGCATGCCTTTGGAGTGTGGGAGGAAACCGGAGCACCCGGAGGAAATCCACGCAGGTCACGGGGTGAAATGTACAAACTCCGTACATTTCCACGCAGGACTGTCAGGCTGGTCGGAGAACTAGGATGGGGGAGGGGCGGAGAGTGAGGGGGAACATCATGGGTGAATCACCTCGACACGGTCACGAGATTACTGTCAATTTCAGTGGCAAGAATCATGTTTCAAGAGGCTTAGGGCAGAGTTGGTGAACATTTTAATGACTTCATACCTGTGGCTCAGGTCAGCCGGGCATTGCCTCATCTCTCCATCAGCAGTGACACACAGAAGGTCCTTCTGCAGTTGTATAGGGCCCTAGTGAGACCACACCTGGAGTATTGTGTGCAGTTTTGGTCTCCAAATTTGAGGAAGGACATTCTTGCTATTGAGGGGATGCAGCGTGGGTTCACCAGGTTAATTCCCGGGATGGCAGGACTGTCATATGCTGAGAGAATGGAGCAGCTGGGCTTGTATACTCTGGAGTTTAGGAGGATGAGAGGAAATCTCATTGAAACATGCAAGATTATTAAGGGTTTGGACACTCTAGAGGGAGGAAGATTAGATGTTGAGATGTTGAGAAGATTACAGAGAGTCGGATTGTCAAGGAAGACTCTCTCTAACTTCTACAGGTGCACAGTCGAGAGCATGCTGACCGGTTGCATCGTGACTTGGTTCGGCAATTTGAGCGCCCTGGAGAGGAAAAGACTACAAAAAGTAGTAAACACTGCCCAGTCCATCATCGGCTCTGACCTTCCTTCCATCGAGGGGATTTATCGCAGTCGCTGCCTCAAAAAGGCTGGCAGTATCATCAAAGACCCACACCATCCTGGCCACACACTCATCTCCCTGCTACCTTCAGGTAGAAGGTACAGGAGCCTGAAGACTGCAACAACCAGATTCAGGAATAGTTACTTCCCCTCAGCCATCAGGCTATTAAACCTGGCTCGGACAAAACTCTGATTACTAATAACCACTTTCTGTTATTTGCACTTTACCAGTTTATTTATTCATGTGTGTATATATTTATATCATGGTATATGGACACATGTATCTGTTTTGTAGTAAATGCCTACTATTTTCTGTGTGCTTAAGCAAAGCAAGAATTTCATTGTCCTATACAGGGACACATGACAATAAACTCACTTGAACTTGAACTTGAAACATGTTCCCGATGTTGGGGGAGTACAGAACCAGGGGTTCTTTTGTTTATTGTGTACCGAGGTACAGTGAGAAGCATTTGTTCAGTGCTAACCAGTCAGCTATTTACTATGTTGAACTGGTTATTTGAGAGAGAAGGGAGAAGGTGGGAAATAAATGTCTATGCCATCTATGTCTTGCAGGCTGTGACGAATGCTCAGTGTGGGCGGGTAGGGTGAATCATTTAAGTCCTCGGTTTGTCTTGACTCACCGAGTTAATGGCCGGGTGATCGATGAAGTTGTGTTGCTTGAAGCTGTGTGACAATAGACAATAGGTGCAGAAGTAGGCCATTCGGCCCTTCGAGCCCATCGAGCCAGCACCACCATTCAATGTGATCATGGCTGATCATCCACAATCAGTACCCCGTTCCTGCCTGCTCCCCATATCCCTTGATTCTGTTACCCCTTAGAGCTAAATCTAACTCTCTCTTGAATACATCCAGTGAATTGGCCTCCACTGCCTTCTGTGGCAGAGAATTCCACAGATTTTAAACTCTCTGTGTGAAAATGTTTTTCCTCATCTCAGTCCTAAATGGCCGACCCCTTATTTATAAACTGTGAGCCCTGGTTCTGGACTCCCCCAAAATTGGAAACATTTTTCCTGCATCTAGCCGGTCCAATCCCTTAAGAATTTTAAATGTTTCTATAAGATCTATAAGACGTTTAGTTTCGTTTAGCGACACAAAAACAGGCCCTTCGGCCCACCGAGTCTGCGCGGATCGGCGATCCCTGCACACTAACACTATCCTACACACACTAGGGACAATTTACATTTACACCCAACCAATTGACCTACATACCCGTACATCTTTGGAGTGCGGGCGGGAACTGAAGATCTCGGAGAAAACCCACGCAGGTCACGGGGGGGGGGGCGTACAAACTCCGTACAGACAGCACCTGTAGTCAGGATCGAACCAGGGTATCTGACGCTGTGAGGCAGCGAACTGTGCCACCGTGACGCCGAAGGGTCTGAATGGGGAAGGGAGTCTGGAGAAAGGCCCTGACCTGCAACATGACAACCAAGTCTGGGCACAATTACTGCCACTTATCTGTTCAATCACTTCTTTTCTGCAGCGGGCGATGTCAACCTAACCGTAAACTGTTGTCAATGACGTGCTGATACTTGCCCAGTATTATCTCCGGCCCAAGCCTCTGCCCTGGATAAACATCGGCTCCCTTCAAGGATATGCCAGGACGCAGCAGTAGAGTTGCTGCCTCACAGCGCCAGAGACCTGGGTTCCATCCTGACATTTTTCAACAGGTTTGTAAGTTAATTGGCTTGGCACAATTGTAAATTGTCCCCAGAGTGTAGGATAGTGCTAGTGTACGCTATGATCGCTGGTCGGCACGGACTCAGTGGGCTGATGGGCCTGTTTCCGCGCTGTACCTCTAAAATCTAAAGTGAAAGCCTCTCATCAGATATTGCCAATTACATACGACAGTTTCACAGCGCCATTATTATCTACTAAGTTAGCATCATACAATCCAAATGCATATAAATAGGATTAATGCTGTGTGCAAAAGGGTTAGCATAGACACAGTGGGTTGAAGGGCCCAATCCTGTGCAGCACAATTTTAACCGCCTCTCTAAGAATAAACTATTTTGTTCAGAGATTCAAGAATAGATGGCGCAGCGGTAGAGTTGCTGCCTCACAGCGCCAGAGACCCGGGTTCGATCCTGACTACGGGTGCTGTCTGTACGGAGTTTGTATGTTCTCCCCATGACCTGCGTGGGTTTTCTCCGGGTGCTCCGGTTTCTTTCCACACCCCAAAGACGCACGTGCAGGTTTGTGGGGTAATTGGCCTCTATAAGTTGTCCCTAGTGTGTAGGATAGAACTGGTGTACAGGTGATCGTTGGTCAGCACCGACCCGGTGGGCCGAAGGGCCTGCTACTAAACCAAACTAAAACTCTACATATCATCCTCTATATATTTCTACTGACATATTTCTATTGGTGCAATTGTAAATTGTCCCTAGTGTGTAGGGTAGTGTTAGTGTATGGGTTAATCGCTGGTCGGTGCAGGCTCGATGGGCCGAATGGCGGGTTTCTGCGCTGTATCTCTAAATTCTAAACAACATCTGAGATAAACTTGTCACCACATCTAGAACCACCATTAACTTATCCCAAATGTAGACTGAAGCTGGCTGTAGAAGGGTCTCGATTCAAAACGTCACCCATTCCTTATCTCCAGAGATGCTGCCTGTCCCGCTGAGTTGCTTCAATATTCTTGTGTCTATCTTCGGATAAACCAGCATCTGCAGTTCCTTCCTACACGAAAGTAGACTGTCGGAATATCTGCAAGAGAACATGTTTTATCTGAGCTATCATCTGGACAAAGATCTCACGCTACACGCTTGCCATGAATACCTTGTTTGTTCAAGGAACTCAGACACAGAAGTGGAAAAGCAAACATTTGGGGTAAAATTACGCTAAAGTTACAAGTATTTTCTGTGCAGAAGCCTGTGAGTGACAGGTCTGTGAAGAGATTTCCCAGTTTGAAGAAGGGTCCCAACCCAAAACGTTCCTCATACCTTCTCTCCAGAGATGCTGCCTGTCCCTCCGAGTTACTCCAGCATTTTGTGTCTATCTTTACCATGCAAAGCTTGGTTTAACACTAAAAATAAATATTAACCTTAAACAGCTGGATAGACAATAGACAATAGACAATAGGTGCAGGAGTAGGCCATTCGGCCCTTCGAGGCAGCACCGCCATTCAATGTGATCATGACTGATCATCCCCATTCAGTACCCCATTCCTGCCTTCTCCCCATATCCCCTGACTCTGCTATCTTTAAGAGCCCTATCTAGCTCTCTCTTGAAAGTATCCAGAGAACCTGCCTCCACCGCCCTCTGAGGCGGAGAATTCCACGGACTAACAACTCTCTGTTTGAAACGTTTGAAACATTACTTTAAACGAGATAAGGAAGACAGAGATGGGGAGACCTTTGAAGAGTTAACATTGAACATAGAACAGTACAGCACAGAGCTGGAATAACTCACCGGTTCAGGCAGCATCTCTGGAGAAAAGGAATAGATGACGTTTCAGGTCGAGACCCTTCTTCAGACCTAAAATGTCTCCAATTCCTTCTCTCCAGAGATGCTGCCTGACCCGCTGAGTTACGCCAGCATTTTGTGTCCGTCTTTGTTGTAAACCAGCATCTGCAGTTCCTTCCTACCATCATCATCATCATCATCGGCGGTCACTGGAAACAAGTATGACTGTCCCTCTCCTCTCCATAGGGTCGTCTACTTGTGGGTCTGCAGATGTCTGTAGAGGCCGATCCACGATCCACACACCTTGGTGCAACGTGGGCAGTGGAGACTGGCGGTGGTTGGTAGTCGTCGAGCCCCCTTCTCTCTCTCCTTACGGTGCTGTTGTTTGTCTCTGCGACACGGCGTAGATTCCGTTTCGTGACGTGCAGCTCCTTCCTGCACGGATTTCCTCCAGGAGCGCCTGTCCAGTGCAATGTGCTCCCAGTTGCTCGATGTGATGTGGAATTTCTTCAGACTGTTCTTGATGTTGTCCTTGAAGCGTTTCTTTGGTCTGCCGGAGGCTCGCCGACCTTCCTTCCTACACATTTTGAATGACCAGGCCAATCCCAGTTCAAAGGAACTTTAAATCTCTACCATTATAACCTTATTACTTCAACATCTTTGTGGTCGCTCTTCAAATCTGCTCCACTATCTGCTGCACTTAATCCAGCATTGTGCATCTATCTTTGGGCTCTGAAGAGAAATAGAACATCTGTGATTAAAGATCCAAGCTACTCCCCCAATGTTATATAATATTTTTGTATCATATGGTAGAAGATACTAGCACGAAGTTTGATTTTTTCTTGTCATACAGTAAGTGATAGGAGGGGAATTAGGCCATTTGGCCCATCAAGTCTACTCCGCCATAGAATCATGGCTGATCTATCTCACTGCTGGAACCACAAAATGTTATTCACCTTCTGCTAGCTTGGATTCCTCACTGAGGTTTTCTAATTTGAACTCATGATTCAAGTTTCAAGAGAGTTTATTGTCATGTGTCCCTGATAGGACAATGAAATTCTTGCTTTGCTTCAGCACAACAGAACATAGAAGGCATGAATACAGAACAGATCAGTGTGTCCATATACCATTATATAAATATATACACACATGAATAAATAAACTGATAAAGTGCAAATAAACAAATAATGGGCCATTAATTTTCAGAGTTTTGTCCGGGCCGAGTTTAATAGCTTGATGGCTGTGGGGAAGTAGCTATTCCTGAACCTGGTCGTTGCAATCTTCAGGCTCCTGTACCTTCTACCTGAAGGCAGCGGGGAGATGAGTGTGTGGCCAGGATGGTGTGGGTCCTTGATGATGCTGCCAGCCTTTTTCAGGCAGCGACTGCGATAGATCCCCTCGATGGAAGGGAGGTCAGAGCCGATGATGGACTGGGCAGTGTTTACTACTTTTTGTAGTCTTTTCCTCTCCAGGGTGCTCAAGTTGCCGAATCAAGCCACGATGCAACCGGTCAGCATGCTCTCTACTGTGCACCTGTAGAAGTTAGAGAGAGTCCTCCTTGACAAACTGACTCTCCGTAATCTTCTCAGGAAGTAGAGTCGCTGATTTGCTTTCTTTATAATTGAATCAGTGTTCTCGGACCAGGAGATGTTCTTCAGAAATGTGCACGCCCAGGAATTTGAAGCTCTTGACCCTTTCAACCATCGACCCGTTGATGTAAACGGGACTGTAGGGCCCCCATCCTACCCCTTCCAAAGTCCACAATCAGTTCCTTGGTTTTGCTGGTGTTGAGGGCCAGGTTATTGTGCTGGCACCACATGGACAGTCGTTCGATCTCTCATGAGCTCTGGTGGCTATGTTGGTGAGGAATGAAGGCCATTTATCAGTTCTCAGTGTCATCGGCACGCTGCACAAATGACACTTTGATTCATATTTTGACAGTCGGTATCTTGACGTACTGACACCCAGTTCTCCGCCTGTTACTATTCACACAACTGGGAGCTAAATAGGTTCACAAGCTTTCTCACTAATCCTCGCTGATTGTCAACTGTCTGGGAACTGTCAGAAGAGAACTCTTCATGTTTACCTCACGCTGTCATTTAATAATGGCGCAGATCTGCATTGATATAGTTCGGCACGGCAAACCAAAGCCTTTTCTCCTTTTTTCTTTTGCAGATCACGTAACTTTGCTGCAGACATCATTGCAAGACCGGCAGGCAACCGAGAAACTGGTGCACTGTCACATATCTCCCTCTCCTCCTCCTCCTCACCTCACCAGCTTTGACAACACAAAGAAACATAGAAAGATAGAAGATAGACAAAAATGCTGGAGAAACTCAGCGGGTGAGGCAGCATCTATGGAGCGAGGGAATAGGTGACGCTTCGAGAAGGGTCTCGACCTGAAACGTCACCTATTCCTTCGCTCCATAGATGCTGCCTCACCCGCTGAGTTTCTCCAGCATTTTTGTTGACCTTTGATTTTTCCAGCATCTGCAGTTCTTTCTTACAGGTTAGTCCATGGGGTCACCAATGAGGTAAATGACTTGCACACTTCACAGCTGCACTGCTGCACCTCTCACGGTCTAATCATTTTAAAGAAGTATTTAGCGATTGTAGAAATGTGAAATATTTAAGGTTGCAGCTGCTCTTCGATCCAGGCCCGGGGTTATAAATAGCGGTGAATCTGTCACGGTAGATGCCAGTGTTGCACTGAGCCACACACTGACCAGCTGGATAGCTGCATACCAACGCACCCGGCCACATTTTCAAAGGTGCATCAGATCTTCCCAACACTGTCAATAGACAAAATATGCAGGAGAAAGGCCCCATTCGGCCCTTCGAGGCAGCACTGCCATTCACTGTGATCATGCCTGATCATCCACACTCAGTACCCCGTTCCTGCCTGCTCCCCATCTCCCCTGACTCCACTATCTTTAAGAGCTCTATCTAGCTCTCTCTTGAAAGCATCCAGAGAACCGGCCTCCAACGCCCTCTGAAGCAGGAAAGGCTATTTTGCTGAAAATTGATTAGGCAATGATTGAAAAAATAATTTGCTAATCTAGTTCAGCTATCAGGAGATATAAGGAGATAGCTGAACTACTGTCCACCTTATTGGTGATCCTCGGACAGACAATCCTTGATCAGACTTTGCTGGCTTTACCTTGCACTAAACATTATTCCTAATCATGTATCTGTACACTGTAATTGGATCAATTGTAATCATGCATTGTCTTTCCGCTGACTGGTTAGCACGCAACAAAGGCTTTTCACTGTACCTCGGTACACATGACAATACACTAAACTGTAAAAGGCGTTGGCAACATGGAATAAATGCATAGAATATCCTGGTTGAAGTATGGTTCCATTTGATTAGACGCAGAAAGGACCAGAAAGGATCTTATCGAAACACATAAAAATTCTTAGGGTAATGGAAAATAAGGAAAGAGGTCCTTCTGCAGTTGTACAGGGCCCTAGTGAGACCATACCTGGAGTATTGTGTGCTGTTTTGGTCTCCTAATTTGAGGAAGGACATCCTTACTATTGAAGGAGTGCAGCGTAGCTTCACCAGTTTAATTCCCGGGATGGCGGGACTGTCCTATGTTGAAAGATTGGAAAGACTGGGCTTTCACTGGAATTTAGGAAGAGAGGGGATCTTATAGAAACGTATAAAATTTTAAGATGACTGGACAAGCTAGATGCAGGAAAAATGTTCCCGATGTTGGGGGAGTCCAGAACCAGGGGTCACACACAGTTTAAGAATAAGGGTAGGCCATTTAGGTCTGAGATGAGGGAAAACATTTTCACCCAGAGAGTTGTGAATCTATGGAATTCTCTGCCACAGAAGGCAGTGGAGGCCGAGTTACTGGATGGTTTCAAGAGAGAGATTTAGCTCAAAGGTTCAAAGGTTCAAAGGTTGATTTATTGTCACATACACCTAGATGTAGTGAAATTCCTTTTGCCAATGCAGCACATTAAAAAAGGAATACAAACATAACAATAATAAATAGCTTTAACATAAAAACATCCCCCCACAATGGTTCCCATTATGGGGGAAGGCACAAAGTCCAGTCCCATCCCCAATGTCCACCCATAGTCGGGCCTATTGAGGCCTCCACAGTTGCCTCTACGGAGGCCCGATGTTCCAGGCCGTCCTCGCCGGGTGATGATGTTCCGGCGTCGGGAGAGTCCTCCCAGCGGCCTGGGAACCCTGGAACGGCCGCCTCCCTACTCGAGACCGTGGCTTCTGGAGCCGACAAGGCCGCGCCGAATGGAGCTCAACTGGCGATCTCGTCGCGAGATCCCAGGCTCCCGATGGAAAGTTCAGCGCCGCCGCCCGCAGCTCCGCGATGTTTTTAACGCCGGTCCCAGCTCACCGGAGTTCCAGCGCGGCGACTCAGGCAAGGCACCGCCCGCCCCGCAATGGCGCTCCAGCGCTGCACCGCCGTCCTCAGACCCGCAGCTCCGCCGCCGCCGATGCCGGTGCCGCCGCCGAGGCTCCAGACGGCCCCGTCGCTCCTCGGACCCGCAGCTCCGCAGCCGCCGCCGATGCCGATGCCGAGGCTCCGGGCGGTCCCCTCAGGAAATGCCGCTCCAGGCCCGCTGGTAGGCCGCGAGGACGGGTCGAAAGTGCAGCCCGGAGAAAAGCTGCATCTCCGACCAGGTAGGGACCCTGAAAATTAGTTTCCCCCTCCCCCCACCCCCCTCCCCACACATAAAAAAGCTAGAACCCCTTAAAAACAAAACACTAAACTAACTAAAAATAAGAAAAAAGAAATGAAAAACAGACAGCTGCAGGCTAGGCAGCCATACCCCCTACAGGTCGGCGCCAAAAATTAGCTCTTAGGGCTAATGGAATCAAGAGATATGGGGAGAAAGCAGGAGCGGGGTACTGATTTTGGATGATCAGCCATGATCATATTGAATTGTGGTGCTGGCTTGAAGGGCCAAATGGCCTACTCCTGCATCTATTTTCTATGTCACTATGTTTCTATTTGAAGGTACTGGATCATGAACCTCTGTTTGACCTTCACATAACATCCAGATAAGATTAGTAAGTGAATGCTTGAGAGTTCGGCAAAGCATTTATCTGATTCAGTATGTTTGCTGCACAAACTTAGTTTAGTTTAGTTTAGAGGTACAGCATGGAAACAGGCCCTTCGGCCCACCGAGTCCACACCGACCAGCGATCATCTGTTCACAATAACACTATCCTACACACACTAGGAACAATTTACAGTTTTAGTAAAGCCAATTAGCCTACAAGCCTGAACATCTTTGGAGTGTGGGAGGAAACCTGAGCACCCGGAGAAAACCCACGCAGGTCACAAAGATCACTCGTTCACACTTTGACATCTGTAGGGGTTTTGCGTTTCCCTTTACTCCACAAAAGGATTCCCCTAGGTTCTAGACCTCGGAATTATGGTGTGATATGATAAAAGGTTGAATTGACCAGAGTGTGCCGATGAGAGAAAACAGAAACCAAGATGGACTCAAAGCAAGTCTAAATTACAGGCTTTATTAAACAATGAGAAATCGAATCTCACCAACACTACATAATACGTGGCTAAACTTATGCTTTAAACTAAGACTATGAACGGAAAACTAACGGGCACGTCGTGAAACTTACTTTAACACAAGTTACTTGCAAGCATACTCCCCCTTTGACCTTTCTCCCCTCAACCTCCTATTTCGGGAAATTCACCAGGTCACCAGGATACTCACAGCGAAGTCGATGCAGGCCCACGAGCTGTCCAGCAGAGCAGGAAGAGCAGGAAGAGAGAGAGAGTTCTGGCTTGACTTCGGCTTTTATACCTGAGCTTCCTTTGAAACCCCCAGGTGGTCCTCTGGATAGAAGGGGTTCTTTTGATGTTTCCCAGTTTCGATCTGGCATGAACAATAGGCTTCCGATGATAAGGGGTTTGCTGATGTCATGATCCCTCAGCCTGATCGTTATCATCCCCGATGGTGATTGTGCTTGTGCTGGCCTGTTTACCACCGTCTGCTGAGGCTTGGTTCCTCCCTTTGTGTATCCAAGAGAATCTCGTTATCTCCGTCTCAGCCTTTCCTGTTCACACCGTTGTGTGATGTCCAAGTCCACAGGCCAGACGGGTTTGATTCTTGATGTGTATTGGGGGGGTTTTTCCGTTGCAGCCAGCAAATTTGTCTTTTAAGATATCCATGTGCTTATTCAATTTCTTCCATAATTTTGGAGGATTTGCCCAAATAACTTACATGCCCCTACGACACGTCCAGGCTCGCACGGACCGTGTCGATTGACAAAGTTAGTGGGCAATCCTCCAGCCTCAAGAGCTGTAAACACTCCTGGTGAGAAGGTGAAATTATGTACCCCGAAAGCCCCCTTAATCGCTAAACTAGGCCCTCGAAGCACATTAACTTACACTATACACCTTTTACTTTACATCAATCCCACAAACCATACAGTACCCTCACGACCATTCCCTGAAAATGCAGGGATTACAACTTATGTACAAAAACTATTGCACTAGAGTACAGACATTTTACAGTGATGGGGTGTCGTTATGGTGACGTCGGGCGGCTCGATTTACCAGCTGTTGTAATTTGGCCATCCTCCTCCGCCTTTTAAATTTGCAATTAATGCATAGCAAATACACCACAATTATCATCTGGCAGATGATCAGAACATGGGACACGATGCGGACCCATGCTGGTACTATGATCCAGGACTCCAGGTCCCACCAACTTGGAGACTTGATCTCTTCGATCTCCCTGGCGATATCCAGAGTCTTTTGTTCCAGGGAGAAGAAGTGTTTGTGCGACAACTCGACCGCCACCAGCAACTCTTTTAATTTTTCATTCACTGGGGGAATATCATACCCAAAATGGGCAACATAGTCAAATAAGTCAGTTACATTTTCTCGTACCGAGAGGTGAACCGAAGAAGGTTCTGGGATGGGTAATATTCGCTGCTGTGCCACATGGACTTCTGCCCTGGGTTTAAAGCAGAAGCTGCTGTGCGGTATCGGGCACCACAGCTGTGATCCGTGCTGATACCGCTGGGCACTTGTGGTGACACAGTACGTCCCACTGCCTATATACGCCACCTGTGGAGGGACATGATCTGCCGCCATCGCCTCCATGGTGCAGTTTATAGGCTGTGCCCCAACAGTCCTGAACCCACACTGAGGCCTAGCCTCAGCGCCCATGTGCTGGGGACACAGGATTACCTGTGCTCCCCGGCTCCGACAACCCAAAAGGTCAATGCCTGTCACAGCTTGCTCCCTCACTATGACATAGGGCGGGACCTTCCCGTAACGAATATGCACCCCCCCACGAACAACTCCCACGTTCTCCACTCGGTACAGAGGAGCTGGTCGTGCCGAGGTTCCCATCACCGGGATTCTTACGACCACTCCCATTATGGTGTGATTGGATTTTCCGCAATCCACCGGTACCGGGTAGGCCTCGGAGGCCACACGAAGCTGACAAGGACTCAAAGTGCTGTTATAAGGGTGTAGCGCTGCTAGGTGCTGGTTGCTTATCCAGGAGGGGACCCGACCTTGCCTCAGGTCTTCCAGGTTGCTCCTCCCCTCCCCCCAACAACCACGCACCATACAGCCCACACACCTCATTCTGTGCAGCCTGATCGGACGCATTCCGGTCCTCTTTAATCAAAGCGTTATCGTTTTTGCATGTGTCTCCAATTGTGCTATGATTTCTTTTAGATGTAGAGTCATTGCCACCTCTTCGTGTAGTCCCGATCCTACCACCGCATTTTCCTCCCCCAGAACCTTTCTTAACTGGCCCTTCAACTGATTGATCTGCAAGGCCAGTTCTACGTTGTCCATGCTATTAATAATAGATGTCCCCGTGTTAAATGCTGTAAACCCGTCATTAACCACCCCTCGTCTTTGCCTACCGGACCCCAAAGTGAAATCCCCTCCCCCGCGGTACATCTCTTCTATGTCTATGTCCCCAAAATCCAGGTTGTGGAATTTCTGGAACATGTCTTTTAGCAGGGCCTGATATAATAATTCCGTCTCGCGGGGGCACCATGCGGGTAACCGCACTTCAGTCAAATTTAATACTACTGAGGCCACAGCGTAATGCACTCCCTGGTACAGCACCCTTTTTGTTGGGACAAGTGCTAACCCATTCTCCGGCCCTTTGGTGGTGGATGGACAGTTGTGAGGGTCGATCGGTTGGGCTGTGGGTAGGGGCTTCTTCACCTGAACCAGCAATTCGGTGGCTTTTACTGTCATCCCAGCCCTTGGGGCCACACATGCCTGCCCACTGCGGTCCCAATCTATCCCGTTCCCGGGGTTCTGCCACCACTTGACGAAGGTGATTGATGCCCCTACCGGACACACCTTGGCAGACCCCCATAGACATAAATAAAGCCCCTGGTCATAGGCCCACCATTTGTCCCAACATACAGTGATCCCTCCCGGTGACCCCGTGATGGTCCGGTAGGTATCATTGTCCAGTCTTTCCCAGTCCGAGGATCGATCCCTCATGTTCAAGCTCAGCTTCCTGAGCCACCACCATCTCCCCAAAGGAACGTCCCCCTTACAGGTTAAACACACCCGCCTGCCCTCAGTCACCCTAACCCGGTCGGTAGCCATCTGTATCTCGGCACAGGGTATGGATGCTTCCCCGTAGGCGAAGCTCCTGTGGCTGGAGAACCTGGTCGAGTTCGACCCCAGCCACCCAGGCCATCTTCCCTCATGGGAGTATCCGGCCTGGCTATCCGCTACCAGGTTTCCTTGCCCAGTAGACACGAGGGGTGCTCTATCCCCTGAGCACCCATATACGATGGACTCCTCCGTGTCCCCCGCGACGCGCCACGCACATTCGGAGGCACATCATTGCCATCATCCATACGGCGGGGTTATCCATCTGGAAAACAAAGCAAAACACCTCCTTGCCTCCACAAAGCTATCCGCCTAAAATGGCATTTGGGGTTTTGTTTTGTCTGTTATGGTCCACTTTTCCACAGCACATCCCTTCGATCCCGTACTGTCTGTCCCTGTACTCCCCTGTAGCTATACAAAACCTTATATCTAATTACCAAACACTACATCTACTTACACACAAACCAATGCTATATACAACGCCACCCGTCTCCGGGTGGCCAACTCATAACTGGTCCCCGTCACGCTGGGGCCACCCCTCTGGTGGGCCCTCCCGTGCAGGCCAGAACTCCTCCTGTCGAGGGGCCTGACTGCCCCTCACCTCCCTTTGCACTACGGGGTTTTGAGTTACCCCTACGTTCCCTGTGGAGACTGGGCTCCCTCCAGCCGCACTCCGTAGTGCCCTGTTTCGGCCACTCTCCTTCCCGGCCCTCCTGTGGCCGGCCCCAGCCCTAGGTTTAATTAGGGATGGGGACCACCTTACTGGGGGTTTAGGGACCCTGTCACTCCTACGTCTGACCGGGGGTTCCCACACCAGAGGTGATACCTCCATCTCCTCTGCTTCTGCTAGTTCTGCCTCTCTTAGGCAGTCTACGGTACCTGCCTGCGGAGGGCTGGAGTCAGCCTCCTTCTCCGCTGCTTCCAGTCCTCGCCCTGGAACACAGCCGGCTACTTCAGGCTGACTACCTGTGGACTCACCTGGCTCCCCTACGGTTTCCACATCAACCCGGGTCTGTTCCTGATCCTGTTCTCTGACATGTACCCCTTTCTTACTTTTCCCTGCCCTTGTGGGGTCAAACAATTTACACTGGTTGATGTGGAACCATTTGACTCTACGGGGAAGCTGAATGGCATACACCATGGGACTGGCTTTGTCCACTATGTTGTATGGGCCCGCATACAAGGGTTCAAACACCCCTACCCTAGCATATCTCCTGACCATTACCTGGTCTCCCACTGCCCACTCGCAATGCCTGCGAGGCTCCAGCAGTAGCTTGTTTCTTTGGTGCTGGGCCCCCATGTTTCTGGCTGCCTGCCAGTGAACCTGTCTAAGTTGTTCAAATAGCCTCTTGGCAACTTGTCCCGGTTCACTTCCCTGAGCTGTCCCTCTGTTAGGGCTGGGACCATAATGTGCATTGGCGTCTCATGACCCGACCCGTCATAAGCTCATGGGGAGAGTACCCCGTACTCCTGGACTGGCTGGCCCGAATCCCCATAAGGACCAGGGGTAAAACCTCCACCCACCGGTTGGGTGAGTCCCCTGTTTCCTTCCTTATCCTTTTCTTTATTGTCCGGTTCAACCGCTCTACCGGACCTGAGGACTGGGGGTGGTAGGCCACATGCCACTTGGCCTTGATGCCCAGTATTCTAAGGGTGGACTGCATGACCTGTCCCGTGAAATGGCTCCCCTGATCTGACTCCACGAACTGTGGGAGTCCCCACCTGGTGAACACCTCCTAACCAGGATTTTTGCCGTACCCATAGCGGTGGCTGCTCTGCAAGGAAGGCCTCTACCCATTTTGAGAACACAATCCACAAGGACTAAGCAGTACTTGTAACCCCCTTGAGCGGTTGGAAGGGGTCCGATGTAGTCGATTTGAATCGACTGCCATGGCCCCTCCACCCTCCCGATGTGTCCCATGGAAACCTTCCTTTTCTGGGGGTCTGGGTTGTTTGCTGCGCAAACCAGACAGCTTGCACAAAAGTCGCGAACATCTTCCCTGAGCCCTGGCCACATCCTGCCATCTCTACTCGCTGCCATGTGGTCTTCTGGCCCAGGGTGACCTGCCCCTGGACCCTCATGGGCTAGTTTTAAAAATTCCCTTCTGTACAGGGAAGGCACTACCCACTTATCTCCCTTGAATAACATGCCTTCCTTCACTGACATGTCTTTACCCCCATACGGTCCCTCTGTTTTCTCCTGCCTGCAAATGGCTGCTGAGGCAGCCTTTTAAAATAGGGTCTTGTGCCTGGACCGTGGTCAGGTACGGAGCCAAACCACTCCCGCACTCTCCCTTTTCACGAGGCTGCTCCCTGGCTGCAGCTACCTGTCCTTCCTGATAGGGGTCCCATGCTTTCCCACTCCTGGCTCCTTCCCTGGCCAAGCCATCCGCCCTCTGATTTCCCTTTCCCCGTGGCTCCGTTTTTGGAATGGGCCTTCACCTTATGGATATATCTATCCCCGCCCTTCCCTACGGCTGCTACAATCCTCTCTAATAGTGGTTTAGTGGTCAGGGGCTTCCCGTCTGATGAGGTGTACCCTCGGCGTGACCAGATGGCCAAATATTCCGTGCTAGGAATTGCATGTGAACATGCTGTCTGAACATATGGTGTATGGAGTGGGGAAACGCTTGGGAGGGTCCACCACGTACATTACCGCCGCCAGCTCTGCCTGCTGGGCGCTTAACGTATGTGGGAGTTTATAGAGCTAGGGCTATCTCTGCCTCGGGGTCCCAGATCCCACAGCCCGTGAGCCGTATGCCCTCGGACACGAAACTGGACCCGTTCCACGTATATTTCCCTACCCGTGGGATGTAACCCTGCTCTAAGCCCAAGGTCCACCCCTCCCATACCCCTTCCACCGAGCAATGGTTGTGGCTCCCCTGGGTACACCAAATTGGCTGCGAGCTTGGGCTCACATAGCCTCTCAACCCGTAAGGCCATTTGGGAAAGGAGAAGGTCCAGCGAGTGATCCTCGCACTGCTAACGGTCCCATCCTTAATTCCGACCGTCCAGCAGCATCTGGGTTGGGGTATGGTGGGTCAGGAGGGTTATGGGGGACATTCTTATGAAGACCTGTACCTTCTTCACTGCCCAGTATGTGGCTAGCAGGTGCCGCTCACAGTTGAATAGGACCTTTCTACCTCTGTGAGGACTCTGGAGGAATACACCACTGGCCTTAACTTGCCGTGCCGTTCCTGGAGGAGCACTGCGCTCAGGCCATCGCTGCTTGCGGCTACCTCCAGGAAAAATTCCTCCCTGTAGTCAATGGCTCCCAGAGCTGGGGCCTTTGCAGGTCCCGCTTCAATGGACGAATGCCGACTCGCACTGCTCATCCCACTCCCACTCTACCCCTTTGCGTAGCAGCCGGTGCAGAGGTGTTGCGGTCGCGGCATAGTCCTCTATAAAGTCTCGGCAGTAGCCGTGACTCCCAGAAATGATCTTACCCCCCCCACGTCCATTGGGACTGGGAGTTCCTGCACTGCCTGCCTTCTTGCTGTTATCGATACCCCTTTCTCCGGCCCTAAGGGTCAGTCCCAAGAACTTTACCTCTTGTAACCCTATCTGTGCCTTCTTGGGGTTTATTTTTAAACCGCTCTTACAGAGCAGCTTCAGCAGTTCATTTACTAGGGGCCCATGTTCCTCACTGGTGTCTGTGAATAGCAAAATATCGTCCACATACTGGACGATCTTGTGGGGCTCACTAAATTCCTTTAACATTCCGCATACATTGGTGGAAATGCTGGGGCTATTGTGGAACCCTTGGGGAAGACAGTTCCACGTGTACTGCTGCCCCTTGAATGTAAAAGCAAATTTGTACTGGTCTTCCTTCCTGACTGGGATAGACCAGAAACCGTTCGAGATGTCTAGCACCGTAAATACAGATGCAGACGCTGGAATTTCTGCTAATAGGTCTGCTACAGCTGCCACAGTTGGTGCGCAAGCCGGAATATTCTTATTCAGGACCCTATAATCTACCGTGGCCCTCCAGGAATTGTCTGGCTTCCGTACAGGCCAGAGCGGTGAGTTCACGTGGGTGGCTATGGGCCTCAAAACGCTTTGCTTAACCAGTGAACTCAAGGCGACTTCTAAGTCAGCCTCCGCTTCTCGGGGAAACTATACTGTTTCTGCGGTCGGGACATGGGATCCCCGTCTATCCTGACCTCTGTTCCTGTGACCCTTCACAGTCGTGCTTGTGAGTAGCGAATGCGGCCAATTTCGCTTTAACATGGCCTCGATACTCTGTCGGGGTCTGCCTCACTAGGACCTCTAGATCGTACCCCTCTCTGGGCTTCACGACACACAGAAGCCCCTCTCTCTGATGCCCTCTCGATGACCATTAACTCCTTCTCTCTCTCAGCCCCTTCTCCTGCTATGCCCCACAAACAGTGGTTCCTCAGGTCCACCAGGACCTGGTGGGCCCTATAAAGTCGGCGCCTAGTATCCCCTTTCCCTCTGCTCCCAACTCATCAGGACGCATTTCACTGCGCCTGAGTGCTCCTAATTGAATGGACAAGGGAACAGAGAAAAACCCCGTCTTCTCATTTCCCGTAAAACCGACAAGACTATAGGGTACCCACTAGATAGAGGGGATGTACGGGATTGTCCATGTGGACACATAGTACTGGAAGCACCTGTGTCCAGCAGGTAACTCCCGACCACATCCTGGACCTCCATCTTGACCCAGGGTCTCCCACATGGGCCATACTCTAATGGGCATAGGAATGTGGGCTGTTTCGCTGGAAGTCATAAAGGTTGCCGGGGGTGCGGATATGGGCGTGCCCTGGCCTGTTGCCATGGCTACCTGTCCGGATCCTCCCGCCTTTGACTGCAAATAGGTAATTAGATCTCTTACATCTATTGTTACCTCCGGGGCTGGGTTGGCCGTTACCGGGGGTCCTATCCCCCACTCGCTCTACTTGGGTTTCTGCACTCCCTCTTGTAATGCCCGGGCTTCCCACACCCATAGCACACCAGCCTCATCTCGGAAGAGGTCTGGCTGCCTTCCTGTTCCACTGCCTCCTTTTGGGGGGTGCCGGTACTATTTCGTGCACCTTGCCCTTGAAGGGCTTCTCCCTCACTTCTCTCTCCATTGCGGTACGCAAAGGGTGAGCTTCCTGATCACCTCCGCCTCGTTAAGGTTTGGGTCAGCTGGGTCGAACCAGTGCTCGGCCCTTGCCCTAACTCGCGGGGAGGCAATTCGCCACCAGAGTCTTCAGCCAGTGAGCTGTTCTCCCATCTAAATTCTGCCTATCTAAAGGCATCCCACACGCTCCCTCAATACACTGCCCACAGCCTGTCTGCGAACATGTCCGGGGATCTCAGCTACCTGCTGCTTCGTCTCCCCCACCCTGGTGAAAGGACTACCCTGATTCAACCCCATGGCTCCAGAACCGCTGTCTGTGCCGTCTACCCATGTTTCAGGTCTTCCCCCTTCCCTGGAGGTCACTGCCCTTGCATAGGTGTTAGAATCTAGCAGGTTCATCAGTGCAGCAGCTTTACCCGTTCTAGTCTCTCATCGCAATCGTTTATGTCGGCTGCCTGACTGCCCTCCATAAAATGCCAATGACGGAGTCTCCTGCCCTGGTTTAACTTGGGAACCTGCAGGACCACCATACCCCTCAGCACATGTGCCCATGGGGAATGATGATATCACTATCTAGGGGCCCCCTATCTGCCTGCCCCCTCACGCGGGGACCATATTCCTTTGCCGTGCCGGGCCCAATCTGCCCTACTATGGGATGTTTGCCCCTTTACCCCTGGCCTCATCCCACCATGATCGGTAACCCCACAACTCGTGTGGCTTACACAGGCGCGGAAGACGCTAACTGAGGGTGCTCTCCCGCCCCCTCCTTGGGCCTGTCCCTCCCCGGACAACCCAGAACCAGCACCTGCCGACCCGGACCTATCCCCCGGCGCCTCAGGAGCGCGGTCTATTCCCCCTTTGCCCCTGGGGAATCATCTGCTGAGGGAAGCCCTTCTGCCCCCGGGGCGACCCCCCCTGGTCCTTACCAGGTGAACCCGTCCCCTAGTCTGGACAGAGTCTCCTCAGCTGCGATATCCTCGCCTGGCAAGGCACGTGATCACTATTGCCTAGCTCGCTACGGGCCACCCTGTATGCTGCTGTATCTGTAACTTTCCCTCCAGCTCCCTGCACTTCTGTGTACTCTGATGCCAGGAGTTCCTGGGCGTTCCTTTCCCTCTCCTTGCCTCTACCACCTGGCATTGGAGGAATTCCTGGGCATTTTGTGGGACTCCCTCGCCTGCAAGATACACTGCCTGGCTTTACTGCATTCCTCAGATAGCCCTCCCCTTCTCTAGCGCTTTCTTCAGCGCTGGCCCTAGTTTCTCTGTTGCTCTTCCAGTCTATCTATCTGTCTCTGCATATGGCTACCTGCTGTGATAGGCCGCTAGCCAAACTGCCTTTTCCTGCCCTTTATTATACAGTTGCTTTCCGTCCATTGAGCTGCAGCTTCTGCGGGTGCTCAGCTCTCAACAGTGCTATCACCATTGTTTGGTGAGATTGATCTTTTTAAACAGATAAGAGGAGATTCTCTCCTCCATCTTGCTACGTTCTCTCACCCCCTCTGACAAATCACATATCCCAAACCACCGAGTTCTGCCATGGTCGCCTTCTGTAGGGGTTTTGCTGTTTCCCTTTACCTCCACAAAAGGATTCCCCTAGGTTCTAGACCTCGGAATTATGGTTGGATATGATAAAAGGTTGAATTGACCAGAGTGTGCCGATGAGAGAAACAGGAAACCAAGATGGACTCAAAGCAAGTCTAAATTTACAGGCTTTATTAAACAATGAGAAATCGAATCTCACCAACACTACAAATGCGTGGCTAAACTTATGCTTTTAAACTAAAACTATGGACGGAAAACTATCGGGCACGTCGTAAACTTACTTTAACACAAGTTACTTGCAAGCATACTCCCCCTTGACCTTTCTCCCTCAACCTCCTATTTCGGGAAATTCACAGGTCACCAGGATATCACAGCGAAGTCGATGCAGGCCACGAGCTGTCCAGCAGAGCAGGAAGAGCAGGAAGAGAGAGAGAGTTCTGGCTTGACTTCGGCTTTTATACCTGAGCTTCCTTTGAAACCCCCAGGTGGTCCTCTGGATAGAAGGGGTTCTTTTGATGTTTCCCAGTTTCGATCTGGCATGAACAATAGGCTTCCGATGATAAGGGGTTTGCTGATGTCATGATCCCTCAAGCATGATCGTATCATCCCGATGGTGATTGGTGATTGTGGCCTGTTACCACCGTCTGCTGAGCCATCTTGGTTCCTCCTTTGTATCAAGAGAATTCGTTATCTCCGTCTCAGACTTGCCTGTTCACACGTTGTGTGATGTCAAGTCCACAGGCCAGAAGGGTTTGAGTTGATGTGTATTGGGGGGGTTTGTTCCGTTGAAGCCAGCAAATTTGTCTTTAAGATATCCATGTGCTATTCAAGTCTTCTAATTTTGGAGGATTTGCCAAATAACTTACACAA